>NC_133145.1:20548827-20848827 GCF_048418815.1 Hemitrygon akajei | reverse complement strand
TTCTCTTCAAAAGGTCATAACTTATATCAGGATAGAAAAGAACTGTTTTCCCTTCTATCATCAATGGCCCATTTCTCTTTCTGACACGTTGGGCAGCCACCTTCAGGATCTTTTCTTTATCTTGATATCTTAAGCATTTTATCAAGATTGATCGTGGGTTTTGATCAACTTGAGGTCTTGATCTTAAGGCTTTCAATTTCAATTAACTGGGTTCCTTCTTCCATTTCCAAAATTTCCAGAATCCATTTTTGAAAAAGATTTATTGGATCCTCTCCCCCTATACCTTCTTTAGGTCCAACAATCTTAATATTGTTTCGTCTGCTAAAATTTTCAAGTACATCCACTTTTTCCAACAACTGTTTTCTTTCTGATGTCCAGGCTGAAATATTATCTTCCATTTTATTCACTCTATCAATGGTGTCTCCCATTATTTCTTCCAAGTTTTTAATTTTCTTGTCCATTCTGTCCTGTCTTTTCATCATTTTATCAAACATAATCTTCATATTTTTAATGTCTTTTTTATTACTTTTAATGCTTTTAATTCATGCATTATTTGCACCAAAGATTTTTTTATGTCTCCAATATCACCTCCAACCTCTTCCTGTTGCTCTTCTTTGTTTGTCTCTTCATCTTCATCTGATTTATCCAGAGAATCTGATTCCTCCTCATATTCACTTTTACTTTCAGTTCCGATCATAGCTGGAATTTGTAGTTTGGGTTGCTCGTGTTTGCGCATGCCCCTTCCTTCACGCATGCGCAATTCCTGTTGCTCTTTTTTTTTGGAAACAGTTGATGTTGCCGCAGTTTCCTGTTCTGTATCACCGGAGGTAAAATGCACTTGAGCCCGAGGCTCTTTCATGGCTGCCGGCCTTGATACTTTTCCAACTTGTGTTGTCTTCAAAGTAGTAGTTTTCTTCTGCTTCTGTTTAGGAGACATATCTTAAGACAATCCTGAGTAGTTTATAAGTAATTTTTAAAAAGTATTTACTAACTTTTCTTCACTTAAACATTATTTTACTGGTTTTTTACGGGAGAGCTGGATTTCCACGTCTCGATCCTACGTCATCACGTGACGTCCCCCCAAGACATTCCATCTGATATCAAGACTGAATTTAGAGCCTCTATTAGTCAGCTGGAGTCAAAATTGGATCAGATTAACACCAGAGTGGATGATCAAGCCGAACATTTATCTCGCATTGACCTAACCTCCTAAGATTTAAAACACCGCGCTCAGCAGCTGGAAACTCTCTGCTCTAACTTAACGGAGCAAAACAGCAAACTTACCTCCAAAATGGCGGATTTCGAAAATCGGAGCAGGCGCTGCAATCTGAAAATTCTCGGTTTGCCAGAGGCCACTGAAATGGGTTCTTCTGTTGAATTTTTCTCTTCTTTTCTTTGTGAGATTTTCGGGAAAGAATTTCTTCCAACTCCACCCGAGCTAGAAAGAGCCCACAGAGTTTTTGTCCCTCGAGCTGTTTTGGGTTCTAGAGCACGGCCAATTATCCTGTGTTTTCATCGATATCAGGTTAAAAACCATCTGATTATAGAGGCACGTCGGACAGGCACTCTCACTTTTCAAAATAATGCCATTCGTGTCCAGGAAGACTATGCTCTCCAGGTTCTGAAGATGTGTGCCGAGTTCAAAGGCATTATGAAAGAACTCTTTAATCGTGGATTCAAACCTTCCCTTCGCAATCCTACCGATCTTCAAATTACGCTTACTACTGGGCATTATAAGTGGTTTAAGTCAGTTAGGGAGGCTGAGATGTTTGTCGAAGGTCTCTCAGCCATATTGTCTTCTTCGGACCTGGTTTGACTTTCTAAAATGGCTGATAAGTACTTTTTGAAAATAAAGTCTTTTTTGCGAACTCAGATTCTATTTGAGTAATTTAGTCCTTAACTACTGAGAACCCAAAGGGTTTTAGTCGGTCTCTCATTGGACTTGGTGTGATTTTCTTCAATGGACGATTTAAATAAAATGCTTTCCTGTGGATTCAGATTTCGTCGGTGTAATTTAGTTTACTTTTGAATAACTTTAACAATAGAGAACTACAATTTGTCTTAGTTTATTTGGGAGACTTAGAGTTTTTATTGAAGGTCTCCCTGTCAATTTATTGTATAAGACCTGCTTTTTTTTAAACGGCTGTTATGTACTTTCTTTATATATAAAATTTCCCCTCTTTTCTTCCCCCTTTATTTTTTTTTCTTTTAAATTTACCTTCTTTTTCCAATTTTTTCATAGTTTCTCGTGGGTGGATTATCTCTCGATTATTATTTTGTATTAAGTTTTATATTCTTTCTGATGAAGTTGTTTCTATTTGTAATTCTGATTTGTAGTGCATAAATTAGTTAGTCTTTGCTATATTATTTACACGGAGCTTATGTCAATGTTATGGAACTGGAAGTTGGTTTTTGGGGTGTCCTTTATCTTTTAGAGCTAGCTGCTTTTTTGGGTAGCCATCTAGTTTTGGGTTGAGAGGATGGGGTGAGTTCTCCAGTACCAACACTATCTGTTGTTTTTTTGTTTTTCCTTGTTATTCAGGACTTGTCTGTGTCCTGATTTCATTGATTTATGTTTATATTTTTGCTTCCAAACTGTTATTGCATTGTTTGACTTTATATATGCCTACTACCTTTTACGTTTTAACAATTGATAATGTTTAGTCCACTGAAATTTGTGAGCTGGAATGTAATCATCCTGTTAAAAGAAGGAAGGTCTTCTCCCATATTAAGCAACTTAAAACTGACATTGCCTTCCTCCAAGAAACTCATATTCGTAGTTTCGATAATTCTCGGCTTATGTCAAGGTGGGTGGGTCAGCATTTTCATTCATCCTTCCCAGCCAAAGTTAGGGGGGGTTTCTATTCTTATCAACTCAAATGTTCCTTTTGAACTCCATAGTAAGATATCTGATATAAATGGCCGTTTTATTATTGTTTTTGGCAAATTATATAATACTAAAGTAGTACTAGCTAACCTGTATGCTCCCAATTTTGACGATGTTAACTTTTTTGAATGCTTTTTTTCCTTATTGCCAGATCTGAATCTATATTCTCTTATACTGGGTGGTGACTTTAATTGCTGGTTAGACCCAGCTTTGGATCGATTGTCCTCTGTTCCTAGATTACCTACTAAATCTGCTTTAGCTATTCACTCTTTTCTTTCTAATTATGGTATCTCCAATATATGGCATTTCCTTCATCCTACTGAGAGAGATTTTTTTTTCACACGTCCATCATACCTTCACTAGAATTGACTATTTTTTAATCGATAATCAACTTATTTCATTTGTTCATTCTTGTGATTATCAGAGTATACTGATTTCCGATCATGCCCCAGTCACTTTGTCTCTAAATCTTCCTGGTCTCCCTCAGAGGAATAAACATTGGCACTTTAACCCAACTTTATTATCGGATGATGATTTTGTAAAATTTATTAAGGATCAGATAACTTTTTTCCTAAACACTAATACGTCATCTGAAATTTCATCCCAGATTGTCTGGGATGCTATGAAAGCATATTTGAGGGGTCAAATAATTTCATATACAGTGAATCTTAATAGAAAGTCCCATTCAGAGCGATCAGATTTGATTCATCAGATTAAAGTATTAGATCAAATATATGCTCAGACTAAAAACCCCAAATTATACAAGAAGCATGTAGAACTCCAAACTAAATTTGACCTTCTTTCTACCCAACCAGTTGAACATCAACTTCTTGAAAGTAAGAGTCGCTTTTATATTCACGGTGACAAATCTGGCAAGTTTCTAGTTACTCAGTTGAGACGCTCTAAAGCTAAACAACATATTACAAAGATTCAGAAGGAGAACAGGGATATTACATCGAATCACTCAGAAATTAATAACTCATTTAAGAATTTTTATTCTCGGCTTTATTCCTCCGAATCCCTGAATGATAATATTTCTGTTGACCTTTTTTTAAATAGCTTGAATATCCCTTCGCTTTCATCTGATTCTAAAGTAAAACTTAATGAGCCTATATCACTAGAAGAAGTATCTTTTGCTATTTCTGCACTGTCGTCAGGCAAATCTCCCGGACCTGATGGTTTCCCCGTAGAATTTTATAAATCATTCTCTTCACTTCTTTCATCTCAGCTACTCTCGGTACTATCTGATTCGTTTAACTATGGTAAATTTCCACCTTCATTTAATGAGGCATGTATTATCCTTTTATTCAAAGAGGATAAAGATCCAACAGAGTGCTCCTCTTACAGCCCAATTTCTTTGCTTAATGTTGATGTTAAAAAAGTTTTGGCCCATAGATTGGAAAATGTTATACCCTCTATTATTTCTGATGATCAAACTGGTTTTATTAAAAATCGTCATCCTTTTTTTAATATATGGCATTTATTTAATATTTTATACTCACCTTCAATTAGGACTCCTGATTTCATTATTTCTCTCGATGCGGAGAAAGCGTTTGATTGTATAGAGTGGAATTGCCTTTTTGTTGTTTTAGAAAAATTTGACCTCGGTCAAAGTTTTATCTCTTGGATCAAATTGCTATATTTATGTCTTACCGCTTCTGTTCTAACTAACTCTCAGCAATCCCAGTTGTTTAGCCTTAAACGAGGCACCTGTCAAGGATGCCCCTTAAGTCCCTTTCTTTTTGATTTGGCTGTAGAGCCTCTGGCGATTGCATTTCGAAGCTGTCCTGAATTGACGGAGATCTGGAGGTGGGGTGTTGAGCATAAAGTTTCTCTTTCAGCTGACGATTTATTACTTTTTCTTTCAAATCCGTCCACATCCTTACCCCCAATGTTTTCACTTCTTGATCAATTTAGCCGGTTCTCTGGCTATAAACTTAATCTTCATAAGAGTGAACTTTTTCCAATTAATAAAGAAGCACAAGCATTAGTATTTCACAACCTCCCCTTTAAAGTAGTTGATAATCAATTTACCTATCTTGGTATTACAGTTACAAGGAATTTTAAGGATCTTTTTTGCTAAAATTTTGCCAATCTTTTGCATTCTACAATACAGAGTTTGTCACAATGGTCACCTTTATCTATGTCATTGGTAGGTCGTGTTAATGTTATTAAAATGTATATTCTCCCTAAATTTTTATACTTATTTCAGTCTATTCCAATTTTTATTTCTAAAACCTTTTTTGATTCCTTAGGTTCTATTATGTTGTCCTATATGTGGAAGGGTAAGCGTTCTAGAATTAATAAAGCTTACCTTCAAAAATCTAAAAAAGAAGGTGGCATGGCCTTACCTAATTTTCGTTTATATTATTGGGCAGCTAACATTCGTTGTCTTGCCTTCTGGTCTTTTTTCCATAGCCAGTCTGACCGCCCTAAATGGGTGGCAATGGAGCTGAATTCCACTAAGGATCTCTCTATTTCTGGACTTCTTGTATCTGCACTCCCTAGTAGTTTGCCTAGGCTAATTGTTAATCCTCTTGTTAGACACATTCTGCGAATATGGGCCCAGTTTAGGAAATTTAATGGTTTCTATGGTTTTTCCCTTTCTAGTACTATTTTACATAATCATCTTTTTTTACCTTCTATGCTCGTTTCAACATTCTATGATTGGTATAGAAAGGGCATTAGGTATTTTGAAGATCTTTTCATTGACAATCGTTTCGCATCTTTTCAACAACTCTCTGCTAAGTTTAATCTACCTAATGCCCATTTCTTTAGATACCTCCAAATTAGACACTTCATTAATCCTTTATTACCTAACTTTCCTGAGATGCCCGCAAAAAACACTGTGGACTTGTTTCTTTCTATTAATCCATTAGGTAAAGGCTTAATATCTTTTATTCATGATAAATTAGTATCCTTACAGCGTGCCCCTTTGGATAAAATCACAATGGCATGGGAGCATGACTTAAGTATTCCCTTATCTGATGTGGTTTGGGACTCAATTCTCAAGTCAGTTAACATAAGAACATAAGAACATAAGAGATAGGAGCAGGAGTAGGCCAATCGGCCCCTCAAGCCTGCTCCGCCATTCAACAAGATCATGGCTGATCCAATCTTAACTCTAGTTTTCACCGAATCCCACAAGGCAACAGTGCCAACCAACAGGGCACCATGCCGCCCATTTTATTTTATTATTCATCCCGCCCAAACCCATGTGATCACCCGGGGGAAAAAAACCGAGTTGCCAATTGAGGAGAATCTGGAAAAAATCTGGAAAATTCCTCTCCGACCCATCCAGGCTATCGAAAACTGGTCCAGGAGATCACATGGCTGATCTAAACCTAGCCTCATGTCCACTTACCTGCTCGCTCACCATATCCCCTAATGCCATTTTTATCCAGGAAAATGTCTATCTCCGTTTTGAATTTATTGAGTGTAGTAGCTTCCACAGCTCTCTGGGGCAGTAAATTCCACAGCCCCACTACCCTCTGAGTGAAGAAATTTCTCCACATTTCAGTCCTGGAACGGCATCCCCTTATTTTAAGATTATGCCCCCTAGTCCTAGTTTCACCCATCATTGGGAACATTCTCCCCGCATCCACCCGATCAAGCCCCTTCACAATCTTATATGTTTCAATAAGATCGCCTCTCATTCTTCGGAACTCCAATGAGTAGAGTCCCAATCTACTCAACCTCTCATCATACATCAACCCACCCATCCCCGGAATTAACCTAGTGAACCTTCTCTGCACTGCCTCGAGAGCCAGTATGTCCTTTCTTAAATATGGACACCAGAACTGCACGCAGTACTCCAGGTGTGGTCTCACCAATACCCGGTACAACTGCAGTAAGACCTCCCTGTTCTTATACTCCATCCCCCTAGCAATAAAAGCCAGCATTCCATTGGCCTTCTTGACCACCTGCTGCACTTGCATACTAACTTTTTGTGTTTCCTGCACCAGGACCCCCAGATCCCTTTGCACAGAAGCACTTTCCAGTTTCTCTCCATTTAGATAATAACTTGCTCTATTATTTTTCCTGCCAAAGTGCAAGACCTCACACTTGTCAGTATTATATTTCATCTGCCAAATGTCTGCCCAATCACTCAGCCTATCTATGTCCCCCTGCAGGGTTTCAATGTTCTCCGCACTCATTACACTCCCTCCCATCTTTGTGTCATCAGCAAACTTCGATACGTTGCACTTAGTCCCTTTCTCCAAATCATTAATATAGATTGTAAAGAGTTGGGGTCCCAACACCGACCGCTGCGGAACACCACTAGTCACCAACTGCCAGTCTGAGAATAAACCATTTATCCCAACTCTCTGTTTTCTGTTAGAAAGCCAATCCTCCACTCATGCCAGAATATTATCCCCAATCCCATGATTTTTTACTTGAAGTAATAATCTTTGGTGTGGCACCTTGTCAAATGCCTTTTGGAAGTCCAAATACACCACATCCACTGGTTCCCCATTATCTACCCTATATGTTATGTCATCAAAGAACTCCAACAAATTTGTCAAACATGACTTCCCTTTTGTAAAGCCATGCTGACTTTGTCCTATTAAGCTATGTTTATCCAAATGCCCTGTTACTGTTTCCTTAATTATCGATTCCAACATTTTGCCAACCACAAATGTTAGGCTAATTGGCCTATAATTCCCAGCCTTCTGTCTATTGCCCTTTTTAAATAAAGAAGTTACATTAGCATTTTTCCAATCTGCCGGGACCATTGCCGAGTCCAGCGAGTTTTGAAAAATTATCACTAATGCATCCACAGTCCCGACCGCCACTTCCCTTAAGACCCTAGGATGCAAGCCATCCAGTCCAGGGGATTTATCCACCTTCAGTCCCATTAATTTATCAAGTACCATTTCCTTGGTGATTTGAATCGTAGTTAGCTTCTCTCCCCCTAGCGCCCCCTGTTTATCCAGTGTTGGGATATTTTGAGTGTCCTCTACTGTAAAAACTGATGCAAAATATTTGTTCAGCGTTTTCACCATCTCCATGTCCCCTACCATTAATTTCCCGGTCTCATCTTCTAGGGGACCAACATTTACTTTAGCCACCCTTTTTCTTTTTATGTAACTATAAAAACTCTTACTATCTGCTTTTATGTTTTTCGCCAATTTACTTTCATAATCTATCTTCCCCTTCTTAATCAATCTTTTTGTTATTTGCTGCTGATCTTTAAAAGCTTCTCGATCTTCTATCTTCCCATTAGATTTAGCTACCTTATATAACTTTCTTTTTAGTCGTATACTTTGCTTTATTTCTTTACTTAGCCACGGATAACTATTTTTTCTTTTACACCCTTTTTTCTTCAGTGGAATATATTTTTCTTGATAGTTGTAAAATAACTCCTTAAATATACACCACTGATCAAGTACCGATCTACCCTTTAATCTATTTTCCCAATCCACCTTAAGCAATTCCGCTCTCATACCATCATAGTCTCCTTTATTTAAGCTCAGTACGCTTGTTTGAGATCCAACCCTCTCATCCTCTAATTGAATATGGAATTCGACCATGTTATGGTCACTCATTCCAAGGGGATCCTTTACTAGGACATTTTTTATTAGTCCTGTCTCATTACACAGGACCAGATCTAAGACTGCTTGCCCCCTTGTTGGCTCAGTAACATATTGTTCAAGGAACCCATCCCGAATACACTCAATAAACTCTTCTTCAAGGCTGCTGAGTCCGACTTGATTAGTCCAGTCAATATGAAAGTTAAAATCCCCCATAATTATAGCTGTTCCCTTATTACAAGCCCCAACTATTTCCTGATTTATGCTCCGACCGACTGAGTTACAGCTGTTTGGAGGCCTATAGACTACTCCCACCACTGCTTTTTTCCCTTTACTATTTCCTATTTCTACCCAAATTGTTTCGTTATCCTGATCCTTTGAGCCAATATCATTTCGCTTTATTGCTGTGATTTCTTGCTTTATTAACATAGCCACCCCACCTCCTTTTCCTTCTTGCCTGTCTCTCCTAATTGTCGAATACCCTTGTATGTTTAATTCCCAGTCCTGGTCACCCTGCAGCCATGTTTCCATAATTGCCACAATATCATAACCATACGTAATTATTTGTACCGTCAACTCATCAATTTTATTCCTAATACTATGTGCATTCAAATAAAGGACTTTCAAATATGTTTGACACTTATTTCCTACCTTTATCTTTTGTACAACTTTATGCTTATCTCTGTACATTCTTTCCCCTCCTGACACACTCTGTCTTTTTATTCCTCCACTTTTACCTACATCCATTACCTTCTCCATTGTCTTTTTAATTATTTGCTCTCTAGAATCCTCCCCCTCACTAGTTAGTTTAAAGACCTCTCTGCAGCCCTAGTTATATGATTCGCCAGGACACTAACCCCAGCCCGGTTCAGGTGAAGCCCATCCCTCCGGGCTTCCTCAGTTCTCTCCTGTCCCAGTACAGGTGCCAGTGTCCCAAGAAGCAAAACCCACTTCTCCCACACCAGTCTTTGAGCCACACGTTTGCTCGTGGCTCAGGTAATAATCCAGAGATTATTACCCTTGAGGTTCTGTTTTTTAATTTGACCCCTAGCTGCTCATATTCCTGTAACAGAACGTTCTTCCTTGTCCTATCTATGTCATTAGTACTGACGTGTACTAAGACAACTGGATCCTCCCCCTCCCACTGCAAGTTTCTCTCCAGCCCAGAAGAGATGTCCTTAACCCTGGCACCAGGCAGGCAACATAGCCTTCGGGACTCTCACTCTCGGTTGCAGAGAACCCTATCTATCCCCCTGACGATACTGTCCCCTATTACTACAACATTTCTATTGATTCCCCCCTCTGGAATGACCCCCCACTCCACAGTGCTATGGGCAGGTTGCTCATCCTCCCCACAGTCCCCACTCCTGCCCTCACAGGGAGTTAAAGCCTCGAATCTGTTGGACAAGAGCAAGGCCTGCATCTCCTCCAGCCCTACCTCCTGGATTCCCCTACTTGCCTCACTCATAGCCACACCATCCTGTGCTTGACTGCAATCTACATTAGTTAATCTATTAGGTGTGGCTATCTCCTGGTACACAGAGTCCAGGTAACTCTCCCCCTCCCTGATGTGTCGCAGTGTCTGAAGCTCGGACTGTAGCTCATCAATATGAAGCTGGAGTTCCTCGAGCAACAAACACTTGCTGCAAATGTAGTTGCCGTGTCCCTCAATGGGGTCTACCGGTTCCCACATCTCGCAGCAGTAACATATCACCTGCTCCATGCTATATAGTTAATTTAATGTACTAGTATTAGTTATGCAAGAACACTTTGCCCCAATACAGCTAACTATCACACTATTTAACAATACCTTTAAAGTTATAAGTATAAAAGGAAGCAGGACTACTTACCAAGCAACCAGCTGTGAGAGCTCTGCAGCTCCGGTCTTCCTCGCCTCGCCCAGTTCCGCCGAAGCCCGTTGAGCCAAAGCCCTTAGGCCTCCACTCTACTCCCGGCTCACTCCACTGCCCGCAACGAAGCTGCCCACTGTATCAGGCTGTGTTCCTTTTAAATCTCCTGCACTTCACTGCCCGACCTCACACGCCTGCGCAGTCCCGCCTCTCTCAACTCCGATGAAAACCGGTAAAATTCAAAATGGCTTCTGCCTCACTCTTGCTCCGATTCTCAGAAGTCCTTCTCCAAAACTTAACTCAACTTCCCTTTGTGCTCGCCACTGTCTTTTACAGTTTAAGATTGTTCATTCCTGGACTTCTCTAGTGCCTTTAACACCATCCAGCCCAAGATCTTAAGGCACAAACTAACGGAGATGGGAGTAGACTCTCACATGGTGGATTGGATAGTGGACTACTTGACAGAGAGACCTCAGTATGTGCGGTTGGGAGACTGTAGGTCTGACACGGTGGTCAGCAGCACAGGAGCGCCGCAGGGGACCATGCTCTCTCCAGTCCTGTTCACCCTGTACACATCAGACTTCCAATATAACTCGGAGTCCTGCCATGTGCAGAAGTTCGCTGACGACACGGCCATAGTGGGGTGTGTCAGGAATGGACAGGAGGAGGAGTATAGGAAACTGATACAGGACTTTGTGATATGGTGCAACTCAAACTACCTGCGTCTCAATATCACCAAGACCAAGGAGATGGTGGTGGACTTTAGGAGACCTAGGCCTCATGTGGAGCCAGTGATCATTAATGGAGAATGTGTGGAGCAGGTTAAGACCTACAAGTATCTGGGAGTACAGTTAGACGAGAAGATAGACTGGACTGCCAATACAGATGCCTTGTGCAGGAAGGCACAGAGTCGACTGTACTTCCTTAGAAGGTTGGCGTCATTCAATGTCTGTAGTGAGATGCTGAAGATGTTCTATAGGTCAGTTGTTGAGAGCGCCCTCTTCTTTGTGGTGGCGTGTTGGGGAGGCAGCATTAAGAAGAGGGACGCCTCACGTCTTAATAAGCTGGTAAGGAAGGCGGGCTCTGTCGTGGGCAAAGTACTGGAGAGTATAACATCGGTAGCTGAGCGAAGGGTGCTGAGTAGGCTACGGTCAATTATGGAAAACCCTGAACATCCTCTACATAGCACCATCCAGAGACAGAGAAGCAGTTTCAGCGACAGGTTGCTATCGATGCAATGCTCCTCAGACAGGACGAAGAGGTCAATACTTCCCAATGCCATTAGGCTTTACAATTCAACCGCCAGGAGTAAGATATGTTAAAGTGCCGGGGTTGATTGTATTTAATGTATCTAAGTAAACTACTTAAGAACTTTTTAAAAGCTATTATTAATGCTTTTTGAGAGAGTGATTTAGATGCATATCATATTTTTACTGAGTAATTTATGTAATTAGTTTTGCTAAAACAAGTGTATGGGACATTGGAAAAAATGTTGAATTTCCCCATGGGGATGAATAAAGTATCTATCTATCTATCTATCTATCTATCTATCTATCTATCTATCATAGGGCTCACATGTCCAAATCTAAATTGTCTCGATTTTACCCTAATAGTAGTCCTGTTTGTGATAAATGCAAAAGTGGCTTCTCTCATTCATATGTACTGGACCTGTCCTAGTCTAGAGAAATTTTGGAGAGATGTTTTCCTAACTTTGTCTCATATTCTGAATTGCCACTTAGAAACTAACCCTCAGATTGCTCTTTTTAGTTCCTGGGGTGAGATGGATATACATTTGAGCTCAACTAAAGGTCGAACATTATCTTTTGCTTTTCTTCTGGCTAGACGTGTAATTCTTCTTAGATGGAGAGATGTTTCCCCACCCACGCATGCTCAATCTCTCAATGATATTATGCCCTGTTTAGACCTTGAAAAAATTCACTGCTCAATTCTTAATTCGGATATAAAGTTTCATAAGGTCTGGGGACCTTTTATTGAATATTTTCATAACTTCTCTTCCGACTAAGTTTCTTTTTCAGTCCCTTGCTTTCAGCTTTTTTTTGGTAGTAGGCATTATTATCTTCTGTTTTTAATTGTATTTACAGTTTTGGGGGTTTGAATGTTCTGATTTATATTTCCTACATTTTGCTGTGGTTGGTCTGGAGTCTTTTTTTTTCTTGCGGGGGTGGGGGTGGACACTAACTTTACATGACTTTAATTCGGATGCTTTTTCAATTATTATTTTGAATTATATTATCATTGTATGTTTATCTTGCACTGTATTAATTTCCTATTTTGTCCTTGGGTTTTTTTTTGTTGTAGTGTTGTAGAAAATGCATAAAAAATAAATATAAAAAAAGAAAAAAAAGAAAATGAGTCCAACCAGTGAAGTTTAAAGTGGTTTTAGATCATTGGAAAGGGTTACAATTTTGCCTTAGAGAGCAATAAGTCTCGAGATTTAGAGAAAAAAAAATCCAGTTTCAACAAAGGAGGACTAAAGAAATCAATAAGGAAAAGGAAATTTGAATACCAGAATAATCTGGTGAAATAAAAATAGACTGTAAAAGTATCTATGAATAGATACAAAGGAAATGATTAAGAAAAGTTACCGCTGAGACTAAAAAAGCAGAAATTATATCACGGAGTAAGGAAATTACAGTAAATTTAAACAAATATTTTGAGTCTGTCTTCTTGAAAAAAGGACATAGAACTTCTTGGATAAAGTGAATTTCAACAAATGCAAAGAGAAACAAGAAATGGATGCAGATGTTGGAGAAATTATTGAGACTGAAAGCAATAAGTGCCCAGGACTTGATAACCTGCCACGAAGGGTTTGACTTGACTGAGGCGGCTGTGGAGAAAATGGATGTACTAACAGTATCCTGAAAAATTCTGCAGATTTGATAATTGTTCTGGAGATTGGAAGCAAGCAAATGTGACCCTGCAATCTAAGAGAGAAAGAGAAAACAGAAAGCTATATACCAGAAGGTCTGATATCATTTGTAAAGAAAATGCTGAAATTACACCTATGCTCTGTCTGCCAGAGAAAGCAGGATCTCCCAGTGGCCACACATTTTAATTCCACATCCCATTGCCATTCTGATATGTCTATCCATGGCCTCCTCTATTGTCAAGATGAAGCCACACTCAGGTTGGAGGAGCAACACCTTATGTACCATCTGGGTAGCCTCCAGCCTGATGGCATGAACATTGACTTCTCTAACTTCCATTAATGTCCCTCCTCCCCTTCTTACCCCATCCCTAATATATTTAGTTTGTCCCCTCCCCTTTTTTTCTCTCTCTTTGCCCATCACTCTGCCTGTCCTCCATCTCCCTCTGGTGCTCCACTCCCCCTTTCTTTCTCCCTAGGCCTCCCGTCCCATGATCCTTTCCCTTCTCCAGCTCTGTATCCCTTTTGCCAATCACCTTTCCAGCTCTCAGCTTCACCCCACCTCCTCTGGTCTTCTCCTGTCATTTTGCATTTCCCCCTCCCCCTACTACTTTCAAATCTCTTACTGTCTTTCCTTTCGGTTAGTCCTGACGAAGGGTTTCGGCCCGAAACGTCAACTGTGCTTCTCCCTATAGATGCTGCCTGGCCTGCTGCGTTCCACCAGCATTTTGTGTGTGTTGCTTGGATTTCCAGCATCTGCAGATTTCCTTGTGTTTGCTTAAGTGTATTAATGGAAAAAAAAATAAAAGGAATGGGCAGCGTGAGTGTAGATTTATGGAAAAAAATTCTGTTAGAGCTTTTTGATGTTGTAATGAGCAGAATAGGTGAGGGTGATTTGGAAGGCATGGTGTACTTTGACCAGATGCCACACTAGCTACAATGTCACATTTCAACAAAGGCACCAGGTGCATTGCTTGACATAATTTCTTGGAGATCAACATTTCCTATATTAGAACTATAAAGGAGAGATGCCATAAGAAGGTGGCGGGCAAGAAACTGAGAAGATTCAATGAGAAATCTTACAGTTAACGTGCAGAATTGAACTTTGTCTTGAACTGTATGTAATGTAAATTTGAAGTTCAAACTTCCCAAACCAAGGTCCAGAAGTTTAAAAAGAACTTTCATCTCTTGCTATCAATTTGAAGATTTACGGAGGTGGAGGAAGCAGGTGGAGGGAGAATTATTGATTCTGCAATAATCTGCAGAATTGAAGATTATTCTGCAATTATAATTAATCAGAATTGCAGCTTTTTATATTTCACTGCAGATGGTCAAAAGGGAAATAAGATCTAACACTGTCAGGAGGAAATGGAGTTAACCATCAGAGAATTTGACAATGCCAGAATCGGAATCAGCTTTAATATCCCCGGCATATGTGGTGAAATTTGTTAACTTTTATGGAGCAGTACAATGAAATACATGATAAATAAATATAGAGAAAGAATTAATTATGTTAAGTATGTATGTGCCTATTAAATTGTTAAGTTAAAATAAGTAGTGCTAAAAAACTAAAAAGTAGTGAGGTAGTGTCCAAAGCTTCAACGTCCATTTAGGAATCGGATGGCAGAGGGGAAGAAGCTGTTCCTGAATCACTGAGTGTGTGCCTTCAGGCTTCTGTATCTCCTACCTGATGGTAACAGTGTGAAGAGGGCATGTCCGGATGGTGGCAATGCATAATGATGGATGCCACCTTCCGAAGGCACTGCTCCTTGAAGATGTCTCAGATATTACAGAGGCTGGTACCCATGATAGAGCTGACTAATCTTATAAGTTTATGCAACTTATTTTGATCTTGAGCAGTAGCTCCCCCGCCCCACCCCATGCCAGGCAATGATGCAGCCAGACAGAATGCTCTCCACAGAACATTTGTAGAAGTCTTTGAGTGTTTTAGTTGACAAAGCAAATCTCCTCAAACTCCTCATGAAATATAGTCATTGCCTTGTCTTTATAGCTGCACCAATGTGTCGCGTCCAGGATAAGTCCTCAGAGGTATTGACACCCAAGAACTTGAAATTGCTCTCTCTCTCTCCATTTCTGATCCCTCTATGAAGGTTGATTTGTGTTCCCTCGTCTTGCCCATCCTGAAGTACACAATCAGCTCTTTGGTCTTGCTGATGTTGAGAACAAGGTTTTTGCTGTGACACCACTCAACTAAATGGCATATCTTGCTCTTGTGTGCCCTTTCGTCATCAACTGAAATACTGCCAACAATAGTTATACCATCAGCAGAGTTACAGCTGGCACTTGAGCTGTGCCTAGCCACGGGGTGATGGATGTAGAGAGAGTAGAACAGTGGGTTAAGCACACTTACCTGTGGAGTGCCACTGTTGATTGTCAGCAAGGTGAGATGTTATCACCAATCCGCACAGATTGTGGTCTTCCAGTTAGGAAATAAAGAATCCAGTTGCAGGGGGATGTACAGAGGTCTACGTTCTGTAGCTTTCTGATCGAAACTGTAGGAATGATGGTGTTAAATACTGAGCTACAGTCAATAAACAACATCCTGACATAGATATTTGCATTGTGTTGTAAATACTACAGATGTTATTAATTTAATCCAACTGATTTCTCTAAAAGACACTCTCAATTTGCCAAAATGGTTTTCACAGCTGGACCAGGATGAAGCTTAGATCAGAGATCCAAGGCAAAGATTAAAATATAAACACGAGAAATTCTGCAGATGCTGAAAATCCAAATCAACACACACAAAATGCAGGATGAGCTCAGCAGGTCAACCAGCATCTATGGAAATGAATAAACAGTGGATGTTTTGAGCCTAGACCCTTCTTCAGGACTGGAAAAGAAGGGGGAAGATGCCGGGATAAAAGGGTGAGGGAGGGGAGGAGGATAGTTAGAACGTGATAGTCGTCAGGTGGCTAGGAAAGGCAAAGAGATGGAGAGGAAGGAATCTGGTAGGCGAGGAGTGGGGCACATAGGAGAAAGGGTGGAAGGAGAGAACTCGGGGGAGGTGATAGGCGGGTGAGAAGAGTTAAGAGGCCAGAGTGGGGAATAGAAGGGGGAGGGTGGGAAAAAAGGTTTTAGTGGAAGGAGAAATTGATATTCATACCATCAGGTTGGAGGTTACCCAGACAGAATATAAGGTGTCACTTCCATCCTGAGGGGACCTCATTGCGGCACAAGAGGAGACCGTGGACTGACATGCCGGAACAAGATGGGATTTAAAATGTTTGGCTATCGTAAAGTTCTGAAGTTCTGCTTTTGGCAGGTGGAGCAGATTTGCTCAATGAAGTGGTCAGGAGCACTGGAAACAATATACAACTCCAGCAGATTTGCAGGTGAAGTGCTATGCAGATCTCGTTACATGCACAAGCAGTTCAACTCTTTGAGTGATTATGCCGAAAGTTTGAAGTTAATAACTTATCAGGGGTGATTGATAAATTCGTGGCCTAAGGTCGAAGGAGATGAGTCACTAACTTCAACCTTTCTGCATAATCACTCAAAGAGTTGACCTGCAACGAGAGCTGTATAACTCATCTCTTTCTACCTTAGGCCACGAAGTTATTAATCGCCCATGCTGTGGATGCTTTCGGAGGTCCAGGATCCGTATGCTCCATGACTAAGTGTGTAAATGTAGGAGGGGACTATGTTGAAAAATAAATATGCTAGGTTTTCTAAAATCGACTCCTTCTACCTTAGGCCACAAACTTATCAATCACCCCTCATACTTTTTCTCCCCACTCTTCACTTTCAGCAAATATCACTCCCTCCATGATTCTCTTGTCCATTCATCTCTCCACACTAATCTCCCCCCGGTACATGGCACCTGTCCCTGTAACAATGCAGCTATCCTCTTGTCCATGATAAGATCACCCTGAGGGTGGAGGAGCAGCACCTCATATTCTATCTGGGTGGCCTCCAATGTGATGACATGAATATCAATTCCTCCTGCTGGTAAAAATATTCCCTCCCCCTCCCCTCTTCTCCTCTCTTCCACTCTGGCTTCTTACCTCTTCTCACTTGCCTATCACATCCCCTTGGGTCCCCTCCTTCTTCCATTTCTCCTCTGGTTCACTCTTCTCTCCTGTCAGATTCCTCCCTCTCCAGGCCTTGACCTTTCCTACTCACCTGGCGGCACCTAACACCTTCTAGCTAGCCTCCTTCCCCAGCCCCTCCACATTTTCATTCTGGCAGCTTTCCCCTTCCTTCCTGGTCCTGAAGGAAGATCTCAGCCCAAAACGTTGACTGTTTATTCATTTCCATAGGTGCTGACTGACCTGCTGAGCTCCTCAAAGAGTAAAATAATTTACCAATCTTTATTCTGTGGACTATCAATAATTAACATCTAACCAAACTCAGACTGAACAATTTTGCACTTTGGTGCAAAAGTGATTTTATTTCCAATCTTGTAACTTCTCTCTGGGTTTAGATGGCAGCAGATACACTTATATTTAGCTTGCTGAGTTATCAAGCTAAATATTTGTAGATTGCTGTATGTTTGAATTGGGCTTATTAGTGTTATGCTTGGATTGAGAATGTCACACAATAAGAATGGAAGTTAAAAAGACTAGAGTCCTTTGTTTGGATAAGGATTATGCTTTAATCATATATCTATTCTCGTGAAGCTGACAGGGCACTGCCAGCATTGTCACTAAGCTTAAATCAACACTCACTGTGTTGCATCATAACCTAACTCATTCTTTCCAAAGTAAGATTGCCTGCCAACCAATTCCAGAGACACAAATTCAGAAATCTGCGATTGCACTTCAAGGAAATGTCAAATTCGAAATCTGCCTGCTCTATCAAATTGGTGTACTTTCTGACGGTGTGCAGACAAGTTAATCTTGGTGCCCTAGTTAAAATTTATCCTTCAGTCAACCTCCTATGGGTAGTTAATGTGTAGTCAAAACTACACAACACGTCACTGGAATCAGCCTACCCGGCTTCAAGGACACATACAGAAAAATGCCAGAAAAGGGCCAGTAACATCATGACAAATCAACACACTCTGTTCATGGAGTGCTTGTCCACTCCCATCAGGACCACTGTCTATGCCAGGACCACTAATCTCAGATAAAGTTAATTTCCCCAAGCAGTAATGCTGATCAACACCTCCACTCACTAACTCCATCGTTATGCTATTATTGCTCGGCAGTCACCTATGTACAGCTTAGCATCAGTTTATCGACAATCAATCTATGTATTGACTGTATATAATCTATCTTATGTATTTATGTTTATGTTGTTTTCTTTATTTTTAATGTTGTTTTGTGCTGCATCAGATTTGGAGTAACAATTATTTAATTCTCCTTACACTTGTGTACAGAAAATGACATTAAACAACCTACAATCTTAAATAATCGAATCTAAGAATATTTAGGTACATGTCATTTGTGGGAGCTGATGGTGTTTCCTATACTATATGTTAAAGGTACATTTTCTCCTGTGAAAGGGCTTCAAGACATTATGGAAGACAGTTATATAACAGCACTTCCCATATTGCAAAATACTAAAACATAATGGACTGCACTTTCTTTACTCAGGATCTACTGGATCTGGCTGGCTCCTGAAATACTTTGGTGCATTTCACCAAGATGTGTTACTAAATGAACAACTTACATTTGCTCTTTCAGTTCTGATAGATAAGCAGAATGAATCATCTCAGGTTCAGTTCAAACTGTGTCCTCAGGAAATGGTCCCATCACTCTCAGCCAACTGTAATAATTCCTGAAACCATTCATCCTCATTATCTGCATGCATCTTCTTTGAATATTGATTGAACTTATCAGTCTGTATTTCAGCAGAGCTATCAATTATTATCCTCTAAGAGTGGAATGAAGATGAATGAGGGAAAATAATGCAGACAGATAATGTAATTTCATTTTCACAATATTACACTATACAAATGTCTTTGTGGCTCTCGCTCTTAATCTGGACTCACCCATGATTTGTGATATTGACCTATCAAAATAATGTGCACTTCACAAGGGCACTTTGGCCAATGACTGTCATATTATTGGAAAGTTATAGAACCCTGACTTGTACTACTTGACTCAACCATTATAAAAGTGGTCATTCATGTTTAAACCACAAATGAATAAAAATTTCATCAAATAACTGAAGCCTTCAATTAGTGACACAATGAGCCTTCAGATCAACACTTCATTTCTGGATGACTATTTCATTTACATGAATATTCTTTATGCATTAAGAAGCTTTTTGATGTCCAAAAGCAAACTTGAATTTAAGTGGAATTGTCAGCCCTCTGTCAGTCCATTAGCCACCAGCTACCAAAGTCATCGTAGGTTGATAACTTCTAGTTTGTAATTCAACAGTTTAATACACATATCTCACACTCACCCACAGACAAATGCGCATGTGTGTGCGCGCATACACACACACACACACACACACACACACACACACACACACACACACACACACACACACACACACACACACACACACACACACACACACACACACACACAGAAATCCATATTATTTTACAGACTTAGTACTGCTGAGGCTGATGCTTTCATGGGTAAAGTGGTATTTGGTTTTGACTCATTTACAATGAAGAAAGAGTTTATCCTGCCTCTTTGTCAAGATAAAACAGGCTATCTCCTGGAGAGGAGGTTGGATATGGTGAAATTCCAGTGTGCCTGCTGACCCTCCTCTTCCAGCTGCTGGAGGGTATGTGTTTGGTACGTGCTGCATAACATGCTAAACTGTAGTTGCGGGTTATCATCAGTAGAGTGAGTGGTAACCAGGTGATTTGTTTTACCTCGTACAGGGTTAAACTTCCTGAGTGCTCTTGCACCTGCACTCATTTAAGGAAGTGGAGACAGAGACAGAAAACAGGAAATGCCACATGCTGTGTATAGCATGGAGAGGTTTTGAGGAGTTATGAGATGAATCCCTCACTGCTGAATACCTTGATATCAACCTGCATTTATAATTACACTTCAGGCAGATGAGCAGGTAACGGTGATGGCAGAGCCAGCGATGAAAAAGTATTGTTGAATAAGAAAGGCAAACTTGTAGATGCTGTCTTCTGGGAAACCATCACTGCTTGGCAGTTGTATGGCATGAAGATCCCCTGTCACAGAATATTGAACAGATCTTCGTGCATGCTGGTACAGAATGGTTCACTAGTTGAGAGCTGCAGATGGAGCTGAACATTGTGCAATCATCTCCAAACAGGCAATTAGTCATTTAATTTTTCCTGGCCAGTCCCCATAAAGTTAGACTCTCCTACAGTCTAAAATGTATCTCAGCATTAATGTAGTTCCCAGAGCTCTCTTAGACAGAGAATTTCAAAGCATTTATAATTTTCTGAGATCTTCATCTTCACCTCAGTAAAGTGATTCACTCTTCAGCCTGATACCTGGTCCCTCATCCTGGGGTTCCTCACTAAGGGTACCACCCTCACAGCCTCTTCTTCCCTGTTGAGCTCCTTCAGAATGTTATAGGCTTCATTGAGGTCATTATGCAAAGTACAGACAGACCAGGTATGCTGTCCTCTACCCATCTCTTAGGATAACCCTCTTGTACTAGGAATCGATCTCGGGTCATAGTGTCAGAAAGTCATAGAACACTACAGCCCAGAAACAGGCCCATGGCCGACTTCTGCTCCTTTGTCTTATGGTCTATTCAACCTTTCCTTATAACTCATGTCCTCAAGTCCCGGGAAAATCCTTGTAAATTTTTGTTTTACTCTTTTAATTTTACTGATACCTTTCCTGTGGATAGGTGATCAGAACTGCTTACAATACTCCAAATTAGGCATCTCTGATATCTAATACAATTTCAACATAACATCCCAACTGCTGCACTCAGTACTTTGATTTATGAAGGCCAATATGTCAAAAGCTATCTTTATGACCCCATCTTTACAATCAAAAGTTCTCTTTATGACCCAGTCTAGTGAACATCTGTTGTGTTGCTTTGAAGGAAAGTTTAGACTTTTATAAATAGGAAGAGCAAAACTGAAAGCTGTGTCATGTATTGCTGTAGAAAGGCTTCCTTCCTTTTGTACACCAGCCATTTCACAATACAGGACAATGATCCATTTCCCTTCATTACTTTTTGTATCTACCCACAGCTTTGGTCTTTCTGCTAAGAGTATGCTAAGTTCTCTCTGATTACCAAGTACGAATTATCTCACATTATTTAATTAATATTCTTCCCTTCTATTTTTCTTATTAAAATGGGTAACTCCATTTTCCATCCATTATTTGAATAGTCACTTGTCTTTTGTTTAACAAACACTACTTCTGCAACCTACTTTCTATCTTATTTTCATACCATCATCAAAATTTGATACATTGCACAAGGTCTTTTCAGCTAAGTCATATGTTTTATTAGGTTTTATATCTGTATCCCTTGTCCCTGTCTTTCATTGGACTGCCCTTCTATCTAAGTCATTTAGTAAACTTCAAACTCTCAACAGTTACCTTATGTATCTTATCAAATGCCTTTTAGAAATCTAAATACACTTTATCCACTGGCCTCTCATTGTCTATCTTGCAGATTACAGTGTCAAAAAGTTACACTAGATTTGTCAGAGGGTACTTCTCTTTCATTAAAGCCATTCTTGCTCTGCATAACCATGGTATGCTTTTCTACTGTATGTGTTCTGTTAGCATTTCCATAATTATAGATTGAAGTATTTTCTTGATAATATACATTAGAATAACTGGCCTGAAGTTTCTCTTTTCTTTCTCCCTCCTTTCCTGAAACACAAAATTAGAATTATTAGATTCCAATCTGTTGGAATTTTTCCCAAAATATTGAAAAGTCAGAAGGATTACGTCTGTAGACACTTTATTTTGATTGTTCAAATGTAGACCATAAGTTTGGGTGATTTGTAACTCTTTCATTCAATTGTTCAGTGTATTTTTTTTCTAAAGAGATCAATTTTGTTACTTGTTTGCTTTATTTTCATCTTGGTTATCGACCTAGAGTAGTGGTCGCCAACCCGTCGATCACAATCGACTATTCGATCTTTGAGACTTTCCCAGTAGATCCCGAAAAAAAAAAGAAAAATAAATACACAAATACTGTTGAGAGATTGTTTCCAGGTTGCGGGGTTTTAGTTCCGTTCTTTCTGCCCAATGCGCATGCGTGTAGCTCCCCCGCACTACACAGTGTACTTCAGTGGTCCCCAACCCCAACGAGGAAACGATATGAGTCAGCTGCACCTTTCCTCATTCCCTGTCACGGCCACTGTTGAATTTGAATGCACGCGAGGTCATCAGTTGCTTAAACGCAGTGATACCCTCACGCCAGGGATCACTGGTTGGTCTCGCGCAGCCGGCGGTAAATGCTGTTGCTACTGGCCTGGAGCGTGGACAGATGGACGCCGCCTCTAAACCTGTTTAACACACCAAACGTTCGTGGGAAACCCGGTGTTAAAGTATTCGCAGACGACCTAATTTGGGCTCAGCATTCTGTAAGTATCAGAGCAGCTACCGCGCTGTGATCTACTGAAACAAACTTTTGTCGGCTGATAAATCCTACAAGGGGGGCAGGCACGCACACTGTTGCACTCCTCGCTCGGTCGGTCACTCTCTCTGGACTGCAACTGCCGCGGCCCCGCACAGGGACCTCTGGCCCTGACCTTGCCCTCTCACCCCTCCCACGACCAGCTGCACCTGGCCAAGGCGGCTGGTGGCAAGTGGGCAGGAGGCTGGAGTTCAGGCCCGAAGGGGAGGCTGTCTAATGAGGCGATGAAGCACTCAAAACTGCTTCGGTACCTTGAGTCCAAGCACCCTGCACTTAAAGACAAACCCGCTGAGATTTTTCAGAGGAAAAAACGTGAGCAGCGTGGGACAGAAGCTAAGTGCCGAGAGCCGTGAAAACTAAATTGCAGAATAGACTGGACATAAGGAACCTGCTTCGAGTATCGCTGTATTCCCATCGTGTTTAACACCACACCCCCACTCCCCCGTCAGCCGGTCCGCAAGAATATTGTCAATATTAAACCATTCTGCGGTGCAAAAAAGGGTGGGTACCCCTGGTGTTTATACATTATTTCTACTTCTGGGTTGCGGGGTTTTACTTCTGATCTTTTCTGCCCCGGTGCGCATGCGGGTAACTAATCGATCTGGTGTCGATCTTGCCTTTCACTAAGGCTAAGGTAGGGGACCTTGGGCTTAAAAAGGTTGGTGACCACTAACCTAGAGTAAGTTTTTAGTGTCTTTCACTGTAAAGAAGTTGCAAAATATTTGTTTAATTTTGCTTCTCTTTCCGTATTACTTATTACTTTTGTTTACTAAGGAAAAAATGTCTATTTTGATACTTCCTAAGTATTCCAGAAGTTCTTACACTCTATTGTTAATTTTTTTTGTTGATTTAGTCCTACATTCAGTTTTCTTCCTATCTTTTATTATATTTCAATTAGCTTGTTTTCAAAATTTTCCTATCTCTTAGATGAACTATTATACTTTTCAATTTGATAAGCCTTACCTGTCAATTTAAAATCACACAATACAATGATTAAAGTTATACATAATTATTGCTACCTCTGTTGCAAAATCAAATATCCATCAATTGTCATTCTGTGTAACAATTCACTTATCAGGCTACTTCTAGCAGCACCAGGCAATGAGGTCACATGGTGCTCTCAGTTTCCAGTTCGACAAGTCTCTGGACACAATGGAGGCTGCGGAAGAACAAAGGACCCTGCAGAAAATCCTGGCAATTCTGGACAATGTTTCTCACCTTCTGCATGCCTCCTTAGCACTTTAATAATAGACTAAGACAACTGTGCTGCCTCAAAGAGGTCATTCTTACCCTCAGCCACTGGGCTTTATAATGAGTCAACTTATTGCCAGGGAAGTGATGATCCCTCCTGTTAGACTGTTTGAGGTAACTTATTTTTTTATCCTTTCTTACTTCTTTTCTATTATTTGTATTGTAGTGCACTTGTAATGCTACTGTGACACTGTAATTTCTTTTGGGATCAATAAAGTATATCTGTGTATTATCTAAAACTGATTAACAATTCAGTGCTTAAAATATACAACTGTGAATAGTTCTAAGACAGGAAACAGCATCAATATATGTTGATAAATAGGAAATTTAAATCATGTAGTTAAGTCAACAGTGAGAATACTTTCTTGAAAATAATTCTGTAGCTGCTTGTGTTGTGGTGTCTCCCAGAGCAACAAACATTGATGGAAACGCTCCTGTGCCTCCACTATATTCGTCCAAGTACAAAATCATAAGCGGTTATTGTCAGGAAAAGTGAGACATTCACCAAGGTTGAGTGGGATCAAACTCAAAAGCAGAAGTAATTGTAGACAGTAACTAAAACTAAAGCAGGGAATTTGGAGAACAGCTGGCAGGTCATTCTACATTTATGAAATGAATAAATTTGATTTTTGATGCATCAAATTGCTATGTCTCTGCCGGGATTGGTAAATAATTCCCTGTTACTGAAGGTACATGAATCAGCAATGCCCTGCCTGTCACCCTCGATCAACACATTCTTTACATTTGACATCTTGCTGAATCAGAACAGGGCCAGCAGCATTCAAACTATGTGTTATTAACAACAATTTACAGAGAATGAATTTAATGAATAAAAAACCTTCAGCTGTTAAACGTTGCGGAACAGACAACCACAAACATACATGTGATGTGAGTGCTGGAGTCCAGCCTGCCTAGTGAAGAAATGTTCATTCAAGTGGAACAAATGCAAATGAAAGTCATTCACCAAACAGAAAATGTTCCTTTAAATCTTTTCAATGTGTTGCTATGGATCAAGATTTTCCTAATCGGAGTCCTTGATCAGTGAAAATATTAGTGAATGATTATTTGTCATCTGTAGTTATGTGAAAATAAGTCATTTCACTGGAATGGTAGACATCATACATTCAGTGGCCACTTTATTAGGTACACTTTTACACCTGCTTGTTAATGCAGATATCTAATCATCCAATCATGAGATAGCAACTCAATGCATAAAAGCATGCAGACGTGGTCAAGAGGATCAGTTGTTGGCCAGAGCAAACATCAGAATGGGGAAGAAAATGTGATCTAAGTGACTTTGTCCGTAGAACGATTGTTGGTGCCACACGGGATGGTTTGAGTATCTCAGAAACTGCTGAACTCTTGGAATTTTCACACACAACAGTCTCCAATGTTTACAGAGAATCACACCCAAAAAAACAATGAGTGGCAGATTACGTGGGTGAAGACGACTTGTTAATAAGAGAGGTCGGAAGAGAATGGAGAGACTGCTTCAAGCTGGCATACAGTGAGGAGGTAGACAGGTTTGTCAAATGGTGTGAGAACAACAATCTGAGTTTCAACATGAACAAAACAAAAGAGGTGATTGTGAACTTCAGAAAGGCACCGGTCGACCACTCTCTATTGCACGTCAATGGGTCTGCCATGGAGAGAGCGAAGAGCACAAAATTCCTTGGTTAGCACGTAATAGATTATCTAACCTGGGCCCTCAACACTTCTCATTAATCAAGAAGGCACAACAGTGTTTATACTTTCTGAGAAGCTTGAGGCATGCAAGGCTCCCCACCACCATTCTAACAACTTTCTGCAGGAGCATCTTTCTGTCTGGAGTGGTACAAAACTGCAATGCGTCGGACAGCAGAGCCAACAGAGGATAGTAAAAACTGTCAAGAGAATCACTGGGATCATCCTTCCCACTATTTATGACATTTACCAGAAGCATTACAGATGAAGGGCCCGAACCATCATTGATGATCCTTACTACCCATTCCACAATATCTTTGACCCACTACTGTCTCTAAACAGGACATATTTGCCCATATTTCCCATAGCCAGGTAAACCTTTTCTAACTATGTACATTTTCAAATGTTTTGATTCCTTTTTCCCTGCGAAAACATACTGTGTGTATTCACTTTATCTATACCAGAATCTTACACACCTCTTTAGGGTTATGACTTTTGTCAACATCATTACTAACAATGACAGAGTGGTGAAGCAGTGGGAGACTTGTTCAATCCTGGCCTCTGGTGCAGTGCAGAGTTTGCACACTCTTCTGACCATATAGATGCTTTCAAGTGCTCTGGTCTCCTCCATATGTTGGAACTTCCAGTCCATGAACACTGTAGCTAGTGCCCAGATCTCCTGGAAATCCAGTCCTGATGCTGAACATCATAACAATAGCAAATGCTGGAAATCTGAAGCAAAAACAGAAAAAGCAGGAACGACTTTTTCCCGAACAATTTCCCAGCTGGGATTAGTTTTAGTGGGAAAAAGGGACTAAATGGAGATAGGCACCTTGTATCCAGAATAATGTTCAATGGCTCAAACTGAAATAACTGAACAAAGGACAGTAAGTTTTTGCTTCAAGATATTTGGTAGGCTGTCATGTTTGTGTTCCACTTTTTAAAAAAATAATTTTTAAAAATCAATGATGTTGAGTCCACTTTTTAAAACAGTCAGTCAGTCTCCAGGGACTGGGAAATACATATCCAAACAGAGCTGCAAGCAGTTCTGTGCACAATCTGTGCCAGCACGAACCTTCCATAACCACAATCAGCAGGTGTTTGTGCGCTGACTGAGGAAGACCTGCATCACTGGCTACAGAAGAGAATTTCCACTTTCAAGGTTGCAGATTCATTGGGTTGAAAAAGACAAAAATATATCTCAATTGGCTTCTGAGAAAGTGT
This sequence comes from Hemitrygon akajei, assembly GCF_048418815.1. Lineage (NCBI taxonomy): Eukaryota > Metazoa > Chordata > Chondrichthyes > Myliobatiformes > Dasyatidae > Hemitrygon > Hemitrygon akajei. Next base: position 20,821,983 of record NC_133145.1, on the reverse strand, counting down.
AAGTTAACCAGCTATTCTTTGGCAAAATATATCACTATTTAATCTTTGCTGAGCTTTTATGCAGCAGGGTCAATGCTCATCACCACCTTCTTAAGGGCCCCTTCTCCTCCTGGACAAAGAAAAAACAAGGGTAGGTGCTATACTCAGTTAACTGGCCACAGAGCAAACAGAGCCCTTCAAACTTTTCCAGTTCTCATAAATTGCCCCGAAGTGAAAGTCTACTTCTCTCCTCATCAATGCTGCTTAACCTGCAGAGAACTTCAATTAACATGATTTTATAAGCAATCCAGAGACTCCAGCTAAATAATCCAGAGTTCAAAACCCACCATGACAGTTATGAAACTTAAATTGATAATAATATGTAACTTGTACAACAACCAGTCAGTTGTCAGAAAACCAGGTATGATTGCAGAGGGCTATTTCAAGGGTGAAGAGACATTTTCGAACAAGGTCGGGGGCGACATCGGATGTACAACAACTCTGGCAGGGTTTGCAAGACATTACTTCCGACAAAGCAAAACCCAATAGCATGAAGGGCAACAATGCTTCATTACCAGATGAACTCAATGCCTTCCATCCCCGCTTTGAAAGGGAGAATACAACTCCAGCTGTACAGTGACCCTGTGACCTCTGTCTCAGAGGCCAATGTTAAGCTGCCTTTAAAGAAGGTGAACCCCTGCAAGGTGGAAGGTCCCAACGGAGTACCTGGTAAGGCTCTGGAAAGTTGCGCCAAGCAACTGGCGAGAGTATTCAAGGACATTTTCAATCTCTCACTGCGACAGGCGGACATTCCCACTTACTTCAAAAAGGCAGCAATTATACCAGTGCCTAAGAAGAATAATGTGAACTGCCTTAATGACTATCGTCCTGTAGCACTCACATCTACAGTGGTAGAACATAGGACATAGAATAGTACAGCACATTACAGGCCCTTCAGCCCACAATGTTGTGCCGACCCTCAAACCCTGCCTCCCATATAACCCCCCACCTTAAATTCCTCCATATACCTGTCTAGTAGTCTCTTAAACTTCACTAGTGTATCTGCCTCCACCACTGACTCAGGCAGTGCATTCCTTGCACCAACCACTCTCTGAGTGAAAAACCTTCCTCTAATATCCCCCTTGAACTTCCCTCCTCTTACCTTAAAGCCATGTCCTCTTGTACTGAGCAGTGGTGCCCTGGGGAAGAGGCGCTGGCTGTCCACTCTGTCTATTCCTCTTAATATCTTGTACACCTCTGTCATGTATCCTCTCATCCTCCTTCTCTCCAAAGAGTAAAGCCCTAGCTCCCTTAATCTCTGATCATAATCCATACTCTCTAAACCAGGCAGCATCCTGGTAAATCTCCTCTGTACCCTTTCCAGTGCTTCCACATCCTTCCTATAGTGAGGCGACCAGAACTGGACACAGTACTCCAAGTGTGGCCTAACTAGAGTTTTATAGAACTGCATCATTACATTGTGTCTCTTAAACTCTATCCCTCGACTTATGAAAGGTAACGCCCCATAAGCTTTCTTAACTACCCTATCTACCTGTGAGGCAACTTTCAGGGATCTGTGGACATGTACCCCAGATCTCTTTGCTCCTCCACACTACCAAGTATACTGCCATTTACTTTGTACTCTGCCTTGGAGTTTGTCCTTCCAAAGTGTACCACCTCACACTTCTTTGGGTTGAACTCCATCTGCCACTTCTCAGCCCACTTCCGCATCCTATCAATGTCTCTCTGCAATCTTCGCCAATCCTCTACACTATCTACAACACCACTAAACTTTGTGTCATCTGCAAACTTGCCAACCCACCCTTCTACCCCCACATCCAGGTCGTTAATAAAAATCAGAAAAAGTAGAGGTCCCAGAACCGATCCTTGTGGGACACCACTAGTCACAACCCTCCAATCTGAATGTACTCCCTCCACCATGACCCTCTGCCTTCTGCAGGCAAGCCAATTCTGAATCTACCTGGCCAAACTTCCCTGGATCCCATGCTTTCTGACTTTCTGAATAAGCCTACCGTGTGGAACCTTGTCAAATGCCTTACTAAAATCCATGTAGATCACATCCACTGCACTACCCTCATCAATGATGAAATGCTTTGAGAGGTTGGTCATGACTAGACTGAACTCCTGCCTCAGCGAGGACCTGGACCCATTGCAATTTGCCATGGGTCAATAAGTCAGTGGTCAATGGCAGAATAGGTCAATTGACCTATATTGACCACCACAATAGGTCAATGGCAGACTCAATCTCAATGGCTCTTCACATGACCTTAGACCACCTGGACAATACAAACACCTATGTCAGGATGCTGTTCATCAACTATAGCTCAGAATTTAACATGGTCATTCCCACAATCCTCCCACAATGTTACAGGCAAAAGCAGCAATACAGAAGATACAGGTGAGTTATAGAACCTGGGACTCTGTACTTCCCTCTACAATTGGATCCTCGACTTCCTAACCAGAAGACCACAATCTGTGTGAATTGGTGATAATATCTCCTCCACGCCGACAATTAACACTGGCAACACACACAAAATGCTCGTGGAACGCAGCAGGCCAGGCAGCATGTATAGGAAGAGGTACTGTCAGTGCTTCTTCCTATAGATGCTGCCTGGCCTGCTGAGTTCCACCAGCAGTGTTGCTTGAGTTTCCAGCATCTGCAGATTTCCTTGTGTTTGCTTTTTAAAATCAACACTGGCGCACCTCAGGGGGTGTGTGCTTAGCCCACTGCTCTACTTTCTCTATACCTATGACTGTGTGGCTAGGTATAGCTCAAATACCATCTATGAATTTGCTGATGATACAACCATTGTTGGTAGAATCTCAGATGGAGATGAGACGGCTTACAGGAGCAAGATATGCCATCTAGCGGAGTAGTGTCACAGCAACAACCTGGCACTCAACGTCAGTAAGACGAAAGAGCTGATTGTGGACCTCAGGAAAAGTAAGACGAAGGAACACATACCAATCCTCATAGAGGGATCAGAAGTGGAGAGAGTGAGCAGTTTCAAGTTCCTGGGTGTCAAGATCTCTGAGGATATAACCTGGTCCCAACATTTCGATGCAGCAATAAAGAAGGCAAGACAGTGTCTATACTTCATTAGGAGTTTGAAGAGATTTGGTATGTCAACAAAAACACTCAAACAATTCTAGAGATGTACCGTGGAGAGCATTTTGACAGGCTGCATCACTGTCTGATATGGAGGTAGGGGGGCTGCTTCTGCACAGGACTGAAAGAAGCTGCAGAGGGTCGTAAATTTAGTCTGCTCCATATTGGATACTAGCCTACAAATTTCTACAATAGCCCAGGACAGCTTCAAGGAGCGGTGTCTCAGAAAGGCAGTGTCCATTACTAAGGACCCCCAGGGCATGCCCTTTTCTCTCTGTTACCATCAGGTAGGAGATACAGAACCCTGAAGGCACACACTCAGCAATTCAGGAACAGCTTCTTCCCCTCTTCCATCCGATTCCTAAATGGACACTACTTCACTTTTTAAATATATATTATTTCTGTTATTGCACGATTTTTAATCTATTCAATATACATAACTGTAATTGATTGTTTGATTGATTCTTCTTTTTCTTCTGAACCGCTGCTAAGTTAATGAATTTCACAACACATACCAGTGAAAATAAATCTGATTGTAATTCCAATTCAGAATTTTCAGCATCTGTGGACTATCTTGTGTTTTTGTATTCAGAAAATGTCACATTTCTTACAACATTAAGCACACATGCAGTGGGGAAAAGAAACAATGGTCAGATGTGTGATGGATATTTGCTTTCTGGACCAATAGGTTTCCCGGGTTTTTAAGCAAAGTTTGCTTTCTAAGCACAATAGCTGCCACTTGTTAGCTCAAACAGATATCAGTAAGCTTCCAGCGATAGGCTTTGTTTAGCTTCAGGTCATAAATGGAAGACTGTCTTCAGTTCTTAAAATGTAATTGGAAAGCAGTAATTGTTTGAAGTTCAAGAACACAGCTTTAAAAACCAGCTCTGTCGAAAAGCAGACTGCTACCCCCGTAAGATCTGGTTTATTACAGTTCAAGGGGTGCAGTATATGACCGTGAGTTATTCAATTTGACTTGTTTCAAAACAGACTGCTGGCTATGTTGTTTAGTTCAAGGAAGCTTGCAGACCAGCTGGATAATATAGCTTAGCATATCAATAACTGAGCTATGTTAGGGATTTTATATACTCAAGTAAGTGAGCTTTGAACTATGACTTCAAAAAGTTTTTAAACCTTTTGTGTAAAAAAGGTTATCTGAGAGATATCATATGTGTGTGATGTCACTCAAGTGGCAGAAGAATTGTATAAATGAGGTAAGGAACATTAATAAGCATTAAAGAAACATGGGGTGAACTACAATCCATTCCTCTGGCTTCAGTTTCTGCAATGGACAATTTGATTTCTGCATCATTGGAATGTATTTTTAGTTTATAAGAATTGTACCTGTGTTTTAGAAATCTGTTGTGTTTTGGAAATGATTTGTATTTTAGAAATGGTTTGTAATTTGAAAGTGTTTCAGATAGATATCCTCTGTGTGTTTTAAATGTGTTTTAAGAATGTTGTTTGGATTAAAATGTGTATCACACAAAATAAATGTACTATGTCTTAAGCTACTTTGTTAGGTGGATGTATCTTCTCCTTGGTAGAGAGAGGGAGCCCACCACTCAAATAGTGGGCATCGGCAGCTATGGAGAATAAAGAGGAACATGAACTCGTTTTTGAAGATTCATTAGTTACAGTATGATCTCCCTTTTATGAGAAGATTTATGGCTATTTATGTCAGATAGGGCTTAAGGTCTTTGTCTGAGATCAGAACTTTGTGGCCAGTAAACCCAATACTATTGAAAAAGGTTGATTGTTTTTCCTTTCACATCCCTCCTGCCTTTTCTGTTCAGCAGCAAGTGATGGCTTTGGCCTTTGCTGGTCAACTTCATGCAGAAGTTCAGGAGTCCTATCATATTAGAGTGTCTTGGCCACATTTGCTGCAGATGAAGGCAGCATGTAGGGAAGCTGAGAATTTGAAGCACGCTGTTACCTTTATACTCTCGTCTCACTCAGTTGAGCCTTCCATCTGCCCTCACTTCATCCCATGTTCTGCTGGGCATGAGATTTGAATCTGGATTGCTCTGGACTTTGCAATCTAAATGATTTCACATTCAATCAGTCTTTATTTCTCCAGAGTGTCTACTTATGCTGGACAGTAATTGTGCTACATTAAAATTCACATTTCACCAGTCTCTTAAATTCTCTCCTTGCATTGACAAGTGTCTTGTTGCATTTATTTCTGAGCAGCCTCACAGAATGACACCCTGGCATGCTTCAGAGGTTTTTCAGGACCCTCTCATTTTCCCTGCTGCTCCCTTTCTCAGTTCAACCAGGGTGACTATCACACTTATCATTCTCAAGCCAGCTATGTGTTAGTGTATCCCAGCTCTTTTTATTCTATTAGAATTAGCTTGGTTACATTTCTCCAACCATCCTTAGAATGTGTGTGTTACTATTTGAGGGACAGAGATTGGAATTGTCCAAGAAAAGATGTGTATCAACGTGCCAGCCCACAGTTACTTCAGACCCTCTTTGCCACTTGCTATCTTGCCTTGTGATATTGGAGGCACTAGATACTGAGGTCTTGATGTGTCTAATACATTTTTGCCATCAGAAAAGTAAATATCAAAACTTAAGCTTAGATTAGTAACATTTCAAGGTAGTCATTCTTTGAAGACTATTGACCATTCCTTGCTCAAGGCATTATTTTTCTTTTGCATTTCAGTAGGGTATCATCTGCACAGAAGTGTTAAGAAGATGGAATTAACTCTAAATATCACACATACTTTGAAAATTGCCTAAGAAACTTGCCTCTATCTTACCTCTGCCCCATTAGAGCAAGAAAGCAAGCCATGAGTTAACCAGTGGGACACTGGAGGAATTTGGCAGGTCAGGCAACATCCATGGAAGTGAATAAGCAGTCAATGTTTCAGGCTGAGACCCTTCTTCAGTACCAGTGAGTCCATTTTATCCAATCACAATGGAAACTGGTGTCATCATTCCAAAAACTCCCACATTTTTTTGTCACTGTGATTATTTATCTTGCCTTGATCAAGCTTCCCACAGGATTGGAGATAAACTGTAGGAGTACAGTCGGCCCTCATTATCCGGGGGGATTGGTTCTGAGATCCCCCCGTGGATACCAAAAAACGCGGATGCTCAAGTCCCTTATTTAACCTGTCTCAATGAGGTGGTCTTTAGGACCCAGTGGAACCCCGGACCTTATTTAACCTGTATCAATGCAGTGCACATTAGGACCCAGCACAGCTCTGAATCTGCAGGGTTTCTGTTCACGAAAATAATCACGATCACGATTGAAAATAAAGTGGAAGTAATAAAGTGATCGGAAAGAGGTGAAATGCCATTGGTCATTGGAAAAGTGTTAGACTACAGTTGGTCAACGATCGGAACAATTTTAATGGAGCATTTGAAAGGTTCTGCCTGATGAAAGCTACAATTATTACTAAGCAACACAGTGGTTTAATTATTGGAATATGTATGTTTCTTAAGTGTTTTATATGCATAGAAAGGTAAAATATACACTATATACTAAGACAAACGTCTTACTAACTGAGGCTACATAATACCAGATGTACCTGTCCCGACTTCAAATCCGACTTAAAGACGGACTCAGGAACGGAATGTGTTCATAAGCAGGGGACTGCCTGTACTTTTAAATCATCGCTAGATTACTTATAATACCTAATACAATGTAAATAGTTGTTATACTGTATTGTTTAGGGAAAAATGACAAGAAAAAATAGTTTTCATTGTTTCATTGAATTGTTTCAATGAAATGAAAATAGTCTGTACACGCTCAAACGACGAGTGATGGAAAAAGAACTTCCAGGTTTTCCTGATCCGCGGTTGGTTAAATCCGCACTGCGGAACCCGCGGATAAGGAGGGCCGACTGTAATGAGAAATGAAAACAGAATATGCTGGAAAAAAATTGTCCAGTTGGGCAACTTCTGTGGAAGCAGAAACAGTTTACAGTTCACCAGAAATGGAAGAAATAGGAACATCTTCAAGCCATGTTAATTCCACTGTACTCCAACTTCTGTGCGCGAATTCAGAGGCTGAGCTCCAAATCATTGTTTACTTATTCACTGATGCAAAAAAGAGAAATGTTTTCATGCTCAACATCTGCAAAAGCAAGATCCCACTGTCAACTTTACTCCACTGTATGATGCTGACCCTGTCAATGAACAAGCAGAATGAAGCCTTAGAAACTGTTAATCACCTCCCATACTTGGTGAGCTCAGCAGAGACAGATAGGTGATACAGTTCATTACCACTGTCACTGCAAAGCCATAGCCTTTAGCTGCCTGAGCAAAGGAGTGCATGGAAATGCAAACCCGGCACAAAGGAGATGGTCTTTGGGGTGATAGTGATATCTGACTTTGAAGACACAGACCACCTGTAGTCAGTACTTCAAGATATTGAAAGGAAAGCATCAGAATGTGAACCAATAACATCCTTTTCTCAGGCCAACACTCCCAACACAGGCCTTAAGTACACTCCAGTAAACGCCTCAATCCAAACTGCTGAGTGTCTATTTCCCTCGATGGTTGTTGCCTGGTCTGTTGAGTTCCTCCAGCAATTTGTTTGTTGTATGCCATTCATGTGTCACTCTCCAGGAATTTCACTGTATTTCAAGTTCTACCACCAGAACAGATCTCTGAGAGAAAAAGATCCAGGGATGTTTTCATATCTCCCTTGAGAGAGAATAATGAGCCCAAACTCTGTAGATATCCCTAACCCATGAATGCTCACAATAAAAATAAAATTTCAAGTTGCTGATGAATTGAGAATCTCAGTTCATTAGAGCGCATACACAATGGAAGGAGGGTAGCAGCTCACAAACCTATCCATCCAGCTGTCAGGCATCTCCTAACCCATGTGCTAAGAAGCCTGTGTTAATGTTTCAGGTGAAAGGTGGAAATACTCAGCAGGTCAGGCAGCATCTGTGGGGAGAAAAGTAAGTACTTTAAGTTGAAGATCCCATCTGGCTGTGTGTTTCTAGCATTTTGTTTGTATTTTAAAATACCAGTAGCTTCACTTTTTATCTGGTTTTAAATCATTGTATCTAGCTGACTTCAGAAGTAATTATGAGCCCTTTTATGAAATAAGCACAGCAAATACTGGAAATAGAATCATATGCACAGAAACGGACACTTTAATCTGAGTTCTGTCACAAGGACAGATTACCACGTAGTACAAAGGATAAGTTTCAAGGATGTTCCCTAAATACCGTAGATTCCGGATTATAAGCCGCTACTTTTTTCCCACGCTTTGAACACTGCGGCCTTTACTACGGTGCGGCTAATGCATGGTTTTTTTTCATGCCGCCAAAAACATTTTGCCTCGTAACAGTACACCAATAAAATTGATGAGTAGTTCACAGAGGTCCAATGAAATTGTACGATAAATCAAGCGCACTTTCACAATTAAATTATTGTAAATCAGTCATTTGTACTCACCCTCATCAACATGGAAAACACTCGAAGAAAAGCATTGTGCTGCCTTTATGGCAGTTATTTAGTTTATAATATTTTTGCTTAGTAATGCATTTGTTAGTATTTTCTAGTTAAAGTTAGAAGTGTTTTAAGTATATTTGTTTTCTGTGCTACATCCCGGAATGCTATGACGTCACATCTGGTTTCGCCGCGTCTTGTGGGAAAATAACGGTTTGCGATAAACGGAAAGGAGGGGGCGAGCGCATTAGACCCGCGCGAGAACGCTGCAAACATATGATGCAGCTTTTAAGTTAAAGGTGATCAATAACTTTTCCTGGTAGGCTGCAGTATATATTTTTTTACCAGTCGTTAGGAGATATTGGAATGTTGTTCGTGCATTGTTCAGTAAAAAAGTATACGCAACATAATTTGTGTGTTACCGATACGTATGTATATTTTAAAGTAGCCATGTTACAGGCACGGTTCGAAAAAAAGCATTTGCAATATGTATTTGTTTATGTTACCATACGGATTTAATTAAAAGTTAAAAAATCCTCACGTGTAATATCTTTCTGTGTAAATATCTCATATTACAACGTGGGACACCTGCGGCTTAAAATCCGGTGCGGCCTGTACAAGTACAAAATTGATTTTCTTTCTAAAATTAGAGCCTGTGGCTTTTAATCAGGTGCGCTCTGTAGTCCGGAATTTACGGTATGTTTCAAAAAATGCAATGTGGATTTCTACACTGAAAACATTGAGTTTATTCTCTAAGAGCATAGTTATGCCCATCGAGTCTTAGCCAAAGTTCAAGCGTCCATCTGCACTGAGCCCTTTTCTATACTTTGCATGAAATGTTGGAAGTTGGGATTAACTTAGAACCTTCAGATATATCTTCTCCCATTTCAGTATTTCTAAAGGACTGGTCCCTCTGTGAGTTCATTGTCTGCATTTCCATTTCCATCACTTCCCTTCTCATGTATGCTTTCAGTGCACTGTAGGATGTCTGCCCTTTTACTTCTTCTATCCAGAGACCCAAACAGTCTTTCAAGACAAAACAGCAATTCACTTGAAGTTCTTCAAAACTAGTGTATTCTATTTGATGTACACAGTGTAGTTTCCTCGACATAGAAGTCAAATGTGCTTGCACTCCCTCCATAAGTATAATCCTGAGTCTCCAGTCACCTGTAATTTAATTCTCCATCTTTATCTCACGCTGACTTCTTTGTCTTTGATGCCTTCCACTTTTCTGACAAAGTTCAATATACACACAAGGAACTGCGTCTCATCTTCCATCTGCAACTTCCATGACTCCAAATTCAACTTCAGACAATCTGTCTTTCCTGCTAATCCAGTTTTATCATTCTCCATGGATACTATCTGACTTGAGGTGTATTTCCAACATGCTCTTTTATTTCAGATTTCTCAAAGTCTAAGCAGTGTCTTTTTCTCTCTCTCTGTACTCATTTATCTTCTACTATTTAAACTTCTCGCAGGCAGATGAGCTATGATTAGCAGCCTTCTTCACCCTGTCTCAAAATGTCATTCTAGCTCTCCACCTTATCTCAGAAGCTCTCTTCACTCTCCACTTTGCAGCATAAAAGCAGATTTATTTTCTCACTTTTCCCAGTTCTGATATCATTGATTCAGAAATTTTAACACTTTCTATTCCACTTCAGATGCCATTTCACCTGCAGAAAATTTCCAGTATTTTCTGTTTTTATTTCAGAATTCCAGCATGTGCAGCTTTTATTGTTTGCTTTTTAAGGCACTTTCATGAATTCTTTCTCAACTCGACATGCAGATTGTCTGAATGTTGATGAAGTATGTTCCTAGCAATATTGAATAAGCAGAAATAAAATGGACATCATAATTCAGCTGTACTGGCAGAACAAAAGTTGGCATCTCATAAACACTAGCGATTCTGCAGATGCTGAAAATCTTGAGCAACATGTAAAACGAGGCAGCGCCGCACGGCAGCAGGGGCCTTTCAGACCTGGTGTTACTTTAATTTAATTTTCTAATTTAGGTTTGATACACAATTTTCGATTAGGGCACATGGATAACAGAGCGGCTATCTACCATCACCAGATGCTACTACAATACAGAGATCGCCCGAAAACAAACCTTCACAAAGATCTGCTGGCTGAATTACACGACGTCGGTTTGCTGAGGGGAACGGGCCTACATTCCTCGGACTTGCCTGATGCTGGGCGCCGGAGATGGAGACGTCGAAAGCGATGTGCGAGGAAGCAGAAGCGAGGCAAACGGGCAGGGGTCCGTGCCAGGCTCAAAGCAAACCCTAGCCGGCTGGCTCTCCTGTCCATTCTGCTCTCCAATGTCCGCTCCCTGGACAATAAAATGGACTACATCCGACTCCAATGTAATACTCGGCGGGAGTACAGAGTTTGTCTTCACAGAGACATGGCTCACTGATGGGATTTCAGACGTTGTCTCCAGCTAGACGGGCTAGCTTTGTTTCATTCAGACAGAGATGCAGCTCTCTCCTGTAAGATTCATGGTGGCGGTGTCTGTGTTTACATCGACACGGAATGGTGTAAGAACTCTGTGCTGATTTCCAGACACTGCTCATCGTTAGCGGAGTTTGTAGCAGTTCGATGCAGACCATTTTATTTGCCATGGGAATTCACCTCTGTCCTTATATTCTGTGTGTACATTCCCCCCAGCGCTAATGTGGAGGCGCTCTGTGAACTGTACAGGGCTATTAGCGAACTGCAGAACGCACATCCTGATGGTCTGCTTATTGTCACCAGTGATTTTAACCACACGAACCTTAAGTCAATGCTCCCCAAATTCCATCAGTATGTGGACTTTGTAATGAGGGGGGAGAACGCATTGGACCTGGTTTACACAAACATTCCCGAAGCCTGGTCTGACACCTTGCCCTTCTGTCCTGTTTATTATTTATTGTAATGCCTGCACTGTCTTTGTGCACTTTATGCAGTCCAGTGTAGGTCTGTGGTCTAGTGTAGCTTTCTCTGTGTTGATTTTTTTTATTACTAGTTTTTTATTACTAGTTTATTACTAGTCTAGTTTTTTGTACTGTGTCATGTAACACCATGGTCCTGAAAAAATCTCATTTTTACTATGCACTGTACCAGCAGTTATGGTCGAAATGACAATAAAAGTTGACTTGACTTGACTTAATTTGAAATGTTGGATGAATTCAGCAAGTCAGGCAGCATCTATAGAGGGGAATAAACAGTCAATGTTTCAGGCCAAGGCCCTTCATGATTCACAGTTTCTGTGTGCTGCAATAGTTAAGGCTGATTTATTCTTCTGTGTAGGCTCTATGCCGTGGCCTACGCCGTAGCCTATGCCGTTGTGAGCATTTATACTTGTGCATTGGTGTGTGTGTCACTCTGCAATTCACCGCCACTGTGGGGTTTCTATGGCACCGTGTTCAGTTTCTTCGTGTTGAGTTTCTTTGTGTACTTCAAACAATGGTGACTGAAACTGAGCGCATCATGTTGGATTTGGAGCTAACATTGAACAAGAGTTACTTTTATTGAAATCAGTGCAACGCAGAAAGGAGAGAAGACGTCGGAGGAGATGATGTGTATGACCACTGAACGAATTGAGGCAGAAGGAGGGTGAGTTTTCTGTGCTTGTCCGGCCACTGAAAGACACGGACGAGGAAATGCATTGCAAATATTTTTGGATGTCGGGAGGTAGATTTGACGATTTGGTTCATCGTTCAGAAGCAACCGGAAATGCGATGCTACCAAGTGGACCAATCACAGTTGTTGCGGTCTGCGTCGCCACAATGCGTAGTTATATTTTTGGAGAGATGCACATCAGGCTACGGCGTAGGGTACACGGCTATGCCGTACCTATGGTGTAGATTACGCGGTAGGTACGCAGAAGTATAAATTGGCCTTTATGTGATGTACTGTTGTGAAGAATGGAAATGTGTCCTTTAATTCTTAATAGGCATGTGAGAGAGAAAATCATCTATTGGAAAAAATGTAGATAGAGGAATGGCAATGCTTTTTGAGCCCCCATAGGCTCTGTGTTATCAGACACTCCCAACCACGCCAGCTTCCAAGATTTAAACGTTCTAACTCTCTGGAGTAAAGATAGCTGAGGAAGGGCGTAGGACATTCCGGTTCATTGATAATCATGTTTTGGGCACCAAGAACCATTTAAGGAAGACCTGAACATAGGCTCAGTTCTCATTTGTAAGCCTACCAGTGATTTTGTTTAGCGTTTGTTTTGTGTTCAGTTTCTGCAACCCATTTGAGACCGTGTCTCAATCCCAGCCTCAGAAACTCCAGCATTTGGGTCCAAGCCACCCTCATCAAGGACTCTCGTCATAGTACAATTGAGCCAACATGGATCCAATGGGATATCAGAGTCTGTTGTCCGCTTGGACCAGTCACAGTGAAGATATTTCCAGACAGAGCCTGGAGATTCATGGCCTCCAGGTGGCCATTGGTCAACTTTTGCAAAGAGGGAATCAGAGTCACTTGGAAGAACCAGCCAGTCCAGCTCCGGAGCCATACATCTTCCAGCCCTGGAGTGATTCAGCAGTAATCCAGGCTCTTGCCGTGGCTTCCTCATTCAATGCTCATTAGTATTTGAACTTCAGCCGCCATGGTTCCCTTTGGAGAATGGAAAAGTGGCCTTCATTATCTCTCTTCTGACTGGAAGAGCTCTGGCCTGGGCCACTGGCTTTGGGAACGTAGGTCAGAGTTCTGCACAGATTCAGAGGAGCTCCTGGCCACCATGGGGAGGCTGTTCCATAACCCTGCTAGATCCAGCCGAATCTCAGACCGTCAGATAAAGATTCAACAAAGGAGTGTCAGCTGTCGACTATGAAATCAAATTTCGGACCTTAGCCCAGGAGAGCGGTTATAATGGGGAGGCCTCAGCCACGCTATATTGCCATGGACTTCAAGATGAAATGAAAGATGCCCTCACCTTGGGTGAACCAGCAGAGAACTTAGAGTTTCTCATCAACCAGTGCAGACCGAAAGTGAGACCACTTCAGTAAGTCAAAGAAAGCCGGTCGGACTCAGTTCCTACTCATCGCAGTTCCTCTCCCCAACTTCGGGCCATGACCAGCCATCACCTGCTTGAGGTCCACTCTGACCCATGCAGGTTGATTGTACAAGACTCTCTGCCGATGAGAGAGTCAAGTTTGCTGCTTTTACTGGGGGAAAGCGGATCAGCTGCGGACCAGACGTCTGAAGCTGCAGCCAGCTGGGGAACTGCTCAGACTGTCCACTGTGACAGTAGCAGCCACTTCGTCAATCCCATGGATTCTGGTTTCATGCTGAAGGTGGAGTTCACCTAGGATAAGAACTTGAGGCAAGTGAAAGCTTTTGTGGACTTGGGGGCAGCAGATAATTTTCTGGATTTAGAAACCACCCGTCAGTTTGACATACCGCTGCAGGAGTTGAGCCCGTCCTGCCCACAGCTGTCCGGAACTGCCAGCTGCTAGGTCCAGCAACAGACTGTGGTGTTGCAAATGAGGATAGGGATCATGTGGAAGACATTCGTTTCTACATTATTGACTATCCACTCATACCCCTGATCCTCAGGTACCCTTGCAGAGAGGGGAGAATCATTGCTTGGTCCAGCCATTGTAAGAGGTTTTGCTTACAGTATGGTGTTCTGACACACAAACTCTCTAGTAACCAATGACTTCTAGAGGGACAGGTCTAATGCCAGGGAACCTGAAACCTTCTGGAGACCTAGTCCAGTCCTCAAGTGCAGACAAGCCTATTCTGGCCAACGGGACAGTGAGAGTCTTGACACAGTCTAGTCAGAATCCCACAGGAACTAGAGGGAAGGAATTTCTAGGTCAGTAAGGGACCAAGGAGATGCGCAAGCAGTCTGGGAGACTTGCCACTAAGCTGAAGGTCTCAAGGAAGGGAAAGACTCTATTATGCCGATCCTTGAAGCCTATTCCCACAGATACAAGAACCCCTCTAATGCCCAGCTGCCATTGCCTGTGGGGAGTCAGACATGTCCACTGTTTCCACAGATGAAGTTTGTGAGCTCAGAGAGAGGACCTGAAGTCTATCGAATCACCCCTGTCACCAAAGAAATCTCAGGGGTCATCGTCAAAGGAAGTTCTGGAGGAGATAGCAACACCCAGACTGGTCAAAAGCCCCTCTCTTCACAAGGACTTAGAGGAGGTCTTCAACAAAGGAAAGGCCTCGACTCTTCCACCACACCGACCTTCTGACTGTGCCATAGACCTGCTGCCTGGTCCTTGTCTTCCACAGTGTTGTTGGCTGCTGGTTACCAGTGGAGTTCCACAGGAGTCGCTATTGGAACCACTGCTTTTTACAATGTATGTCAATGATTTGGACTATGGGATTAATGGATTTGTGGCTAAATTTGCCGATGATACAAAGATAGGTGGAGGAGCGGGTAGTGTCGAGGAAACAAAGAGCCTGCAAAGAGACTTAGATAGTTTAGGGGAATGGGCAAAGAAATGGTAAATGAATGGAAGAAATAAATGGGCAGACTATTATTTAAAAGGGGAGATAATTCAAAATACAGAGATACAAAGGAACCTGTGCAGGATACCCTAAAGGCCAACCTCCAGGCTGAATTGTTGGTGAAGAAGGTAAATGTAATGTTGGCATTCAATTCTAGAGATATAGAATATAAGAGCAGGGATGTGATGTTGAGGCTCTATAAGGCACTCATGAGACCACACAGAGTATTGTGTGCAGTTTTGGGCTCCTTATTTTTGAAAGGATATACTGACATTGGAGAGGGCTCAGAGAAGATTCACGAGCATGATTCCAGAAGTGAAAGGGTTACTGTATAAGGAATGCCTAGCTGCTCCTGGGCTGAATTCCCTGGAGTTCAGGAGAATGAGGGGGGATCTCATAGAAACATTCCAAATGTTAAAAGGCCTGAACAGATCAGATATGGCAAAGTTGTTTCCCATGGTAGGGGAGTCTAGGTCAAAAGGGCAAGACTTCAGGATTGAAGAATGTCCATTTAGAACAGAGATGCGAAGAAATTACTTTAGTCAGAGAGTGGTAAATCTGTGGAATTTGTGGCCACAAGCAGCTGTGGAGGCTAAGTCACTGGGTTCATTTAAGCCAGAGGTAGATAGGTTCTTGTTTAGCCAGGGCATCAAAGGGCATGGAGAGAAGGCAGGGGAGTGGGGATGACTGGAAGAATTGGATCAGCTCATTATTAAATGGCGGAGCAGACTTGATGGGCCAAATTGTCTAATTCTGCTCCTAAATCTTATGGTCTTATGCGCTCTCAGGCCCAGAGAGAAGCGTCATGGAGGAGTTTATAAAGGAACCTCTTGCCACAGACTTCATTCAGCTGTCCACCTCACCTGCCAGTGCAGGATTTTTCTTCGTAGAAAAGAAAAACGGGAGCCTGCGGCCATGCATTGATTACAGGGGATAAAACTCGATAACTACCAAGAATTGTTACTCCCTTCCTCTTAAGAATATGACTTTTGAGCTTCTCCAGGGAGCGAGGGTATTCACAAGATTAGACCTCCAGAGTGCTTACAATCTGGCTGGTATCAGACAGGGTGATGAGTGGAAGATGGTACTCGATAGGCTGACAGGGCACTACAAGTACCAGCTTATGTCCTTCGCTCTTGCGAATGCCCCAGCCATTTTCTAAGCCTTTATAAACAATGTGCTCCAGGATACACTCCATCAGTATGCCTTCATCAACTTGAGTGATATCCTAATCTCCTCAGTCCATGAAGGAGCACGTCACTCACATCAGGGACTTTTTACAGAGGCTACTAGACCATGGACTTTACGTGAAGTTGGAGAAGCTCGAGTTTCATGTAACGACTCCTTCATTTTTGAGTTTCATCATCTTTAATGGTATTCTTGAGATGGACCCGACCAAGGCCCAGGCAGACCACCACCTCCACCCATTATCAAATAGGTCCAATGGCTTGCCTAACTTCTACTGGAAAGTTCAATCCGGAACTTCAGCTTAGTGGCAGCTCCACTGGGAGCTCTAAAAAATCCACAGGCTATTGTCTGGAGGCCGCTTTTGCAGAGCTTTAACAGCATCTTGGTTTTTCCTAAGCCGGACCTTTCCTTCATCATGGAGGTGGGCACCTCAGACATCGGAGTAGGTGCCATCTTGTCTCAATGTTCACCCGTGTGCATTCTTCTCCCGGTGGCTATCCTCGGCAGAGAGAAACTAGGACTTCGGGGATCGCAAGCCTCTTGCAAGTGAGTTTGCTTGGGAGGAGCAGTGTCACTGGCTGGAGGAGGCCATGAACTCTATTGTCATTTAGACTGACCATCAGAACCTGGCCCATATTCAGGAGCCCAGATAGGCTAGGTGGTCTTTGTTTCTTAACCTATCAACTGGTGTCTAAGATACAGAAGCCTGATGCCTTAACCTGCCAGTTTGACAAACTGGAATGAGAGGAGCAGCCTACCACCATTTTGCCCCAAGCCAGAGTGGTAGCGCCAATTCATTTAGGAATCGATATTCCTGTTCACAAGGCCCAAGTGCAGGGGAAGCTTTCTGAAAACAGAAAGTTGTTTGTTCCAGGTTCCATCCGGTCCCAGGTGCTGCAATGGCGACAAGAATTGTTGCAGAGCCAGGGATTGCCAGAAAACCTCAGGTTTATCAAGAGGAGGTATTGGTGGCATGGAATGATGAGAGAAGTTCAGTAGAACATGCAGGCATGTGAGTTGTGCACCCAGGATAGGGTGCCTCCACCCCACTACCCATTTCGAAAAGACCTTGGGCGCACGTCTCCATGGGTGTGGCGCATGGCCAAGTGGTTAAGGCTTTGGACTACCGATCGGAAAATCATGAGTTCGAGCCCCAGCCAAAGCAACGTGTTATGTCCTTGAGCAAAGCACTTAACAAACACATTGTTCCAGTCTACCCAGCTGAAAATGGGTACCGGCAAAATGCTGGGGGTTAACCTCGCGATAGACTGGCGTCCTATTCAGGGGGGAGGGGGGGAAGTCTCGTACTCTCAGTCGCTTCACGCCACAGAAACCGGCAAAAGCACTGGCCTGATGAGCCTATAAGGCTCAGGACTGATTTCAACTTTAGCGAACACATCTCCATGGATTTTGTCACAGGTCTCCCACCATTCGAGGGGAAATCACGCATCACGGTAGTTGCTGATCAGTTTTTGAAAGCTGCAAGTTCACAGCCTTAAAGAAGCTACCTTCTGCACTGGAGACAGCTGAGATTCTCCCGGATCAGGTCTTCATAGCCCACAGATTCCCAGTAGACTTTGTCTCAGACCACAATTCTTATCACATTTCTGGAAGTCTTTCTGTAAACTTACACGGGCAACAGCAAGCCTTTGCTCTGAGTTTCACCCACAGTCCAATGGCCGGGTGGAGTGGACTAAGCAAGATTTAGAATGTACCCTGAGATGCCTAGCCTCTGGAAGACCTGATGAGTGGTGCAACTACTTGATGTGGCCAGAGATTGCCCACAATCCCTTACGGCACTCAGCACATGAGTTGTCACGATTTGAGTGCAGTTTGGTTAACCTCCACCTCTCTTTCCAGAACAAAAAGCCAAAGTCAGGGTCCCTGCGGCAGAGGATTTTGTCCAAAGCTGCAAGGAAAAATGGATGAGGGCAAGAGACGTTTTGCTCGCCTCTACCCAGAGAGTGGAGAGCAAGGCAAACCAAAGGAGAAGACTATGACCCAAGTTACAGCCTGGGCAACAGGTCTGATTTGCCTCTCCCAGTGGAATCTAGAAAGTTGGCGCCCAAGTTTATTGATCCCTTTACGATCCTGAGGAAAGTAAACAAGGTGGCATAAATCTTGCAGCGTTTGTTTTGTGCTCAGTTTCTCGATCCTGTTTAAGACCCTGTCTCGATTCCAGCATCAGATACTCCAGCATTTGGGTCTAAGCCATCCTCATCAAGGACATGTCACACTCTGATGGGCTGAATAACCTCTTTCTATGTTGCAGGTAATATAAGTATTCCCATGCCGGCTATTAGTAAGGACAATCTAACCACACCCAGCTTTTCCTCTTCCGAAACACTCCTGCTCTTCAAATGTGTTTTCAAGTATATCCAATTTCCATGGGAAAACAACTATTCCACTATCTTTTCACTTACTTAGTTCAAATGGGCTCAATCTGGACTGCTGCATCTTGTAGTGTGTCTGTACACCTCACATTGATTCGGTGTGGAATTTTCCACCTAATCAAGCAATCCCTCTCCGCTGCTCCCACTCTCCCTCTCTCCATCTCTCTTATTGGAGGGTGAGAGCCTGTTGGTTCCTGAGTCAGGGGGCTTGGAGTTGCAACACAGAAGATAGTAACATCAGAACATCAAGCTGCTGGTCTCATGCTCTTGTTTCTATGGGAGCCATCTCTGTCTCCCTCGCTGATGAGAAAGAGCCATTCTGAGATACTGAAGAGCTGGATTATGGAGTCTCTTTGGGGGATATTATATTGCTTGTATGAAGAAGTTGTACTTCTGCTGGTGTAATGGGGATAGGGGAGGAGCTGTTTCAATGGTGCTGCTGTTTGCACATGGGAGGGTTTCTGATGTTACTGTACAGCTCTCAGTACCAGTAACGGCTGTGTTAACTGTTCAGGCTAACAAAATGGCTTCTCTGTATTGTTATAATGAAATGGCTTCTCTGTAATGTTATTTAATGCTATAATGGGTTTCTGTGTCTGGAATGTTTGGGTTATGACTCCAGATACGGGGGGAACTAACCAACGGAGAATTGTTATGCTATCTTGTATGTGTAAACTGAGCAGGAGTTTGAGGTCTTTTTTCGGGAGGCGAGTGAGGAGGACAGACGTGTGAGGAGCAGACAGTGGTTCCAGGGCAGCGGATACTGGATGTCGGTGGTTCGGACGGTGGCCGAAGGCTTGGAAGGTCATTGTGGATGGAACCGGAGGCATGAGCTCCAACGTATTAAAATATCGTATGCACAAACTGATAAACTTACTGATTTGGTGCCTTTAGGTTATCTGTTTCTACTAACCCATCACTAAGAAATAACTATAAAGTTGCAATAACTTACTCGCCTTTGGAGTATTGTCTGGTGTTCGTTTTGTGAGCATGTACTGGGGGGGGGGGCATTACACAGTATTTACACCAAAGTATTGCACTATTGGTGGGGCAACGGCAGTTCACCCTAGGCGAACAGGGGTAAATTGGGGGCACGGATGCTACATTACTATCATTCATTCTTTGGGGTTTCTTGTTTTGTGGATGTCTGTGAAGAGTAAAAATGCCAGGTTATATACTGTACGCATTTTCTGATATTAAGTTAAACCATTTGAACAATTTTAATAATCTCTGCTCCCTATCACTCCTATTACATCACTCAATATATGAGTGATTTTATGTGGTTTGAATTCCATCCAAAATTTCATTGATATAACAGCATTAAATGGTCTATTGGACACCTTTTTAATTAATACTTGGATGGAATTGCTGTGTCGTTCTATAAGGGGCAACAAATTACATTTTGCTTTTGTAACCAGTTGAGTAGCTTAGTCATACAATTTGGTGTATTGCCAAGCAGATCTCCAGCCAAGATCACAATGGAGGTTCATGTATTCTATTCTCCCTCACTCCATATCAGAAGCCAGTTACTATCCTCACATACGGATGGGTCAATGGGTTTTGGTATGTTTTCAGCATTTTGAAATCCACTCCTGCATTCTACAAGTGGCTACACTTCAAATTGTTATGTTGTTACTTAAATAAACAGCTCTAAATAATCCTGGGTATAGATGGCTGATGAGAGAATTGGAGGTATTAATGGGCACTCATGAGAGAAAAGATTATGGAGAAGTGTGGGTGTAGATTAACGGGAGTGCTCTGAGTTGAAACAGATTCAAAAGGCTGACAAGATTTCTGTGCCTTAAGGAATGCTGACATACTGTATACACAAAGATGTTTCTTTCTCTACGTTAGCAAAATATCAGCTGATCGATAATTCTATATGATTATTCCTATATTTTAAGAGATATGGCCATTTTATTGAGTTGGAACTATTAATATATAATAGTTAAATTAAATAGGTAGTGCAAAAATAGAAATAAAAAAAGTAGTGAGGTACTGCTCATGGGTTCAATGCCCATTCAGAAATTGGATGGCAGAGGGGAAGAAGCTGTTAGTGACTCATTGAGTGTGTGCCTTCAAGCTTCTGTCCTCCATCCTGATGATACCAGTGAAAATGAGGTATGTCCTGGGTGATGGGGGTCCTTAATGATGTATTCTGCCTTTATGAATCACTACACCTTAAGAATGTCCTGGATACTATGGAGGCTAATGCCCATAGCCCATAATGGAGTTGATTAAGTTTACAACCCTCTGCAGCTTGTTTTGATCTTGTGCAGTTGACTCCCAAACCACCCCCCCCCCCATGACAGTTGGTGATGCAGCCAGTTAGAATGCTCTGCATGGTATATTTATAGAAATTTGTGAGTGTATTTAGTGACATACCAAATCTCCACAAACTCTGAATGAAATACAGCTGCTGTTGTGCTTTCTTTGTAGCTGCTTCAATATGTTGGGCCCAGGATAGATCCTCAGAGATATTGACTTTCAGGAACTTGAAATTGCTCGCTCTTTCCTCCATGAAGACTGGCATGCGTTCCTTCATCTTGCCTTTATGAAGTCTACAATCAGTTCTTTGGTCTTACTGACACTGAGTGCAAGGTTGTTGCTGCAACACTATTCAACTAGCTGATATATCTCCCTCTTATGCGCCCTCTCATTACCATCTGAGATTCTGCCAACAATAGTTGTATCATCAGCAAATTTATAGATGGCATTTGAGCTGTGCCTCGCCGCACAGTCATGGTTGTAGGGAGAGTAGAGCAGTGGGCCAAGCACACCTCCCTGAGGTGCGGCAGTGTTGATCGTCAGTGAAGTGAAGATGTTATTACCGATGTGCACAGATTGTGGTCTTTCAATTAGGAAGTCA
Source organism: Hemitrygon akajei (assembly GCF_048418815.1). NCBI lineage: Eukaryota > Metazoa > Chordata > Chondrichthyes > Myliobatiformes > Dasyatidae > Hemitrygon > Hemitrygon akajei. The sequence continues at coordinate 20,800,545 of NC_133145.1, read as the reverse complement.
AGAATCCAGTGCAGAGGGAGGTACAGAAGCCCAGGTTGTGGAGTTTTACGATCAGAACTGTAGGCTCAATTGTGTTAAATGTTGAGATGTAGTCAATAAGCATTATCTTGACATAGGTATTTGTATTATCCATGTGATCCAAGGACGCATAAAGAGCCAATGAGATCATATCTGCCGTAGATCAATTGTGGCGATAGGCAAATTGCACTAGGTCCAGGTCCTTGCTGAGACAGGTGTTAATTTGAGCCATAACCAATCACCCAAAGCACTCCATCACCTTAGATATGAGTGCTAATGGATGATAGTGGTTAAGGCAGCTCACTCTGCTCTTCTTGGGCACTGTATAATTGTTGCCCTTTTGAAACAGGTGGCAACTTCTGACTGTAGCAATGAGAGACTGAAACAACTGCCTCATTATTCCATTATTGTGCTATTTATTTGTGTAATTTGTATTAATTTATGTCTTTGCACTGTCATGGCATGGTAGCATTAGCAGCATAGTAGTATAGCAATTTGCACATCTGCTTTACAGTGCTATTGACTGGAAGGTCTACTTTCAATTCCCACTGCAGTCTATAAGAAGGTTGTACATTCTCTCCATGACCATGTGGGTTACCTTCAGGTGCTCTGGTTATCTCCCACGTTCCATGAACATATAGTTAAGGATTAGTGAGTTGTGGGCACACTTTGTTGGTGCCGGAAGTGTGGCAACTTTGATGCAAATTAACAAATTGCACTGTATGTTTCAATGTTTCGATGTACATGTGACAAATAAAGTTTATCTTTAATTTACACTGCTGCTGCTAAAGAACAAACTTCACATCATGTAAGTCAGTAATAAATCTGATTCTGATTTATGAATCCACCAACAGATATGAACAAATGCATTAGCAGAAGGAGCACGCTGCTTACTTCACTGTTTAATAAGATCATAGCTAATTTAATCGTAAACTCAATTCCATATTCCAATCTACCTGTGACAAGCATTCACTTCTTGCTTTATGAGAACGCATCTACTACTGAATTAGGAGAATGATTATGTTCTCCAGGCCACGTCTGAGTCAAAGTTCTACTCCTTATCAAATTCTAAGCATCTCTCCTGTCCTTGGTGTTGTTTTCTTAAGTCAGTTGAAAGTTTCCCAATTACTCGATGCTGTGCTTTAAATTTTCCTTGCTCTCTGACAAGAAATATATTCAGATGTTGATGTTGCTTTTCTATAATCAATCCACAATGGATACAGAATGCTGTATTTCACCAGAGACATATTTGAAGCCAATCCAGATTGGTGGACCAGATGTTTTTAACAACCGCTTACATTGATATAGTACCATCAATTTAGAAATTGTCCTCCATAGACATTTAGTTACAAGATGAGCTGAAGAGTGAATCAGCAGAACAGGTCAAATATAGCACTATTTTCAGAAATACAGGCAGTAGATTCACACATCCTTCACAGCTTTTTCAGCCTAAGTAATTACCACCCTCTTCCTCAGGCAACGTTGATTTGTTTTACATTAGAAAAAGTATTCGATGGTTCAGAATGAATATTTTTATCACATTATTATTAGCCTGAACCAGTCAACCAGCCCACTGATTACATAGAGACTGTATGACTTCAACAGCTATTTCTGCTCTCATGGAAAATTTTTATCCTGATTTTCTCCCTGTGTGGTCACAGAGGAAAAGGTCCTTTTCCGCTACTTTCAACAGCATCATTAGCAGATAAATCATGCCTTTTATTTTAATGTCTTGTGGGAGCTGGCGGTGTGAAAATTAGTGAACTTGGTCTTATACATTATATGGACCACAACCTAAATTCTGGGAACTACAGACTGGTGAAGCTTTTATCAGTGCTTGGCAAACTATTGGAAAGGATTCTGCAGGGCAGGATGTACAAGCATTTGGAAAAGCACAGTTTTATTAGGGATAGTCAGCATGGTGTTGTAAGGGGCAGATCGTGCCTCATAAGTCTAATTGAGTTTATGAGGAGGCAACAAAATTAAATGATGCAGGTAGAGTGGTGGGTGTAGTGTATATGGATTTTAGTAAGGTCTTTGACAATATTCTTCAAGGTAGGATCATTTAAAATGTCATGAGGCATGGGATCCATAGAAATTTGGAAAGCATAAATTTGGGGTTGGCTTGTCCACAAGGTAGGGTGTGGTTGTAGATGGATTGTATTCTGCCTGGAGGTTTGTGACTAATGGTATACTGCAGTGATCTATTTTGGGACCCATAACCTTATGATTTTTACCCTTTGTAATTTTTATAAATGACTTGAAGAAAGAAGATCTTTATAAATTACTTGGATAGGTTAGTAAGTTTGCAGATGACATAAAGCTTGGTGGTGTTGTGGTTAGTGTTGAAAGTTGCCATAGATAACAATGGGAAATTGGGGATTGCCAAATGTTATGTGGATTTGTCTGTTTTGTCATGTGCTTTTGTGATATCATTCTGGAGGAACGTTGTCTCGTTTTTTAACTGCATTGCATTTGTGGTTTCTAAATGACAATAAACTGAATCTGAATCTGAAATGGACAGGATTGCAAGCTGAACTGAGAAATAACGGATGCAGATGGAAACACAAACAAGAGAAAATCTGCAGATGCTGGAAATCTGAGCCACACACACAAAATGCTGGAGGAACTTAGCAGGCCAGGCAACATCTCCAAAAAGAATACAGTTGATGTTTGGGTCCAAAACTCTTTGGCAGATGAAGATGGAGTTCAATTTGGAAAGCATGAAGTGATACAGTGCAAAGTTAATGGCATGATTTTTATCCATATGATAGAACAGATGGATCTTAGAGTCCAAGTCCATATATTCCTGAAAGATGCAGTGCAGTTTGATAAGGTGGTTAAGAAGGCTGATGGTATTCTAGACTTGAATGAGTTCAAGAGCCTTGTAGTAATATTGCAGCTCTATAAAGCTCTGGTCAGACCACATTTCGAATGTTGTGCTCATTTCTGGTTGCCTCATTATAGGAAGGACATGGAAGCTATAGAGTGGGTGCAGAGAAGATTTACCAGGATGCTGCCTGGATTAGAGAGTATGTCTTACGTGGAAAGGTTGAGTGAGCTAAGGCTTATCACTTTAAAGCGAAAGAGGACAAAGGACAACTAGGTAGAGATGTATTAGATTTAGTGAGGCATAGACAGAGTGGACAGCCAGTGCTTATTTCCCAAGTGACAAAGGCTTATTCCAGATGACATCCATTTAGAATGACTGGAGGAACGTTTTGAGATATCAAAAGTAGGTTTTACACAGGTGCCCAGAATGCACTGCTCGGGGGTGGTGCTACAGGCTGATACAATAGGACATTTAAAAGACTCTTAGTTAGGCACATGGATATAAGATAAACTGAGGCTTTTGGGTTGTGCAGGTGGAAGGGCTAGATTGATCATGAAGTAGATTTATATAGTTCATCACAACATCTGGGGCTGGAGGGCATTTAGTATGCTATACTGTTCTATGCTCTATGTTCTAAAAACATTCTGAGGAATGCCTGTGGGCTCTTTATTGTAACTAATTCTATAAGCAATTAACAAAGGGAAAACTATCAGTTGAACAGCCTTTATTCAGAAGCAGTGAGTCTTAACAACACATTAGTTTCTGGTACAGCAAAAAAAGAACCCCATATAAATGACTGATGATTTACATTCATAATATTATATAATCCATTAACTATTTACATTGATGTGTAGTTGTAAATAAAAACAGTGTTTTGGCCATATTTGGAGCATTGTATGCAGTGCTGGTCATCCTATTGCAAAAAGTATGTGAAGGATTTGGAGAGGATGCAGAAGGGGTTCACCAAGATGCCTGAATTATATTCATGAGCAGGAGAGGTTGGATAAACTTGGATCCTTTTGTCTGGAACTTCTGATTCTAAGCGGCGATACAGTAGAGATTTTTAAATTATGAGAGGCTTAGATCAGGGAGACAGCCAGAGTCTTTCAGCCAGTGTAGAAGCAACAAATAGCAGAGGACAGAGCCTTAATGCTTAAAGCTCACCTTAAAGCTTTAAGGTGATGAGGGAAAGCTTGAAGGAGATGAGCAGGGCAAGTTTTTACTAAGAGAGAGTGTAAACGCTTGCAGTGGTAATAGTAGAAACAGACATAATAGTAACATACAAGAGGTATTTAGGCAAGTACATGAACATGAATATGAATCAAGGGATATTGATGATGTGCAGGCAGATAAGATTGGGTTTACATCATGGCTGGCGCAGACTGTATGGGGTGATGGGGCTTTACCTGTGCTGTATTGTCCTACTGTATGTTGTATGTTGTAAGCTCGAATTCAATTATAAATTCACTGGATTTCAGGTTCTCTTCATTCCCTGAATCCTTTACGGCTATCTCTGAAGTGTCCACTGCAGTCACCAATTGCCCAGTGCATCAGTTCATTATGTGCACCTCATCTACATTTGGCCTTAAATCTTTCCTGCAGGTGTAGTAGCTGAGTCCTCACTTGGAATAGTGTGAGCACTTTTAGGCCCCTTATCCAAGAAAGGATGTGATGACATTGGAGAGGATTCAAAGGAGGTTTACAAAAATTATTCCAGGATTGATAGGCTTGTCATATGAGGATGACCCTGGGCCTGTACTCAATGGAATTCAGAAGAATGAAGGGTGCCCTCATTGAAACCCATTGCATGTTGAATGAATTAGAAGAGGATGATTCCTGTATTGGGGGACTCTAACACCAGAGGACACAGTCCCAAAATAGAGGGATATCCTTTTAGAATGGAGATGAGGAAGAATGTCTTTAGCCAGAGGGTGGTGAATCTGTGGAATTTGTTGCTACACGTGGCTTTGGAGGCCAAGTCACTAAGACAGACCTTGCTGAATTATTGATTAGTCAGGGCATAGAGGGAGAAGACAGGAGATTGGGATGAGGAGGAAAATGGATTGGCTATGATGAAATGGCAGAGTAGCCTCAATGGGCCAAATGGCCCAGTTCTGCTCATATATCTTCTAGTCTTACAATGGTCTTTATAAATGTGCATAGAATGCCTTACCTACTCAAGATAATCAGCTTCTTGGTATAACCTGTAATATTTCCTGTAAAGTTTAATACAAGATGTGTATTATGTGCCTTGATGTATCAATAGCTGTAGTTCTTAAGATCATTCATCATACTTGATATGTTCCTGACTATCAAGAGTTCAACCTTCACCATTGATGTTTCCTAATGACCTCACCTTAGTGTCTCTGTTTTTATATCATCTGGCACTCTGACTCCCACTTCACTCACTGCAGAGATTTCTTCTTTCACACTGTCAATAATGAACTCGCAATGTCACCTTTCAACTCGGCCAGATTGCTTTCTCTCTGCCTTACTACACTCTCTCTATGCTCCACTTCAATGATATTTTCTTCAAAGATTTTGAGCAGCCTCCTCAATGGAATGCAGTTCTCTCTTAAACCATCCAACTCAGTGTGTGCTCAAATCATTCTGTTCACAGTTCTGTAATGATTACTCTTTGTGGACATGAAGCTCCTTTTGAAAAGTCATGCTCTCCACCTGTAATGCCTGTGCCAGATTCATTCAGCACACCTCACTGCAACACTCTTCACAAGCCTTTGCTTCTCACCTTGTTGATGTGGACTCTTGATGTTGTCATAAAAATACTATGGCCCATCACAGTAAGTGACTGAATGCTGCTTAGACTACTGTCCCCTTGCCCCAGCCTATCTGCCCCCTTCCCATGCTCCAAATCTGCTTGCCATTGAGAACTGCAAACAGTCCCTGTGTTCTGAGAAGGTCAAATCATTTTCCAGAAGACCATCTTCTCAATTTTCACTAGCCACAACATTCTGCTGTTGGCCACACACAGGCTCTTCTACACTCCTTCTTAAGCAGGTTCATGTACTTTCTCCCCGGCCCACTCTTCCATCCATACCAGCTACTTCCTGTCTTATGGTACCTTCTCACTCAACCATGGGTAGTGTAACTCTCCTTCCCTTCCCATTTTCCCTCCATCCAGGGCTAAACAGTTCCTCCAGATGAAGCTGTGATTCATTCTGTTTAATATTAGCTAAAGTTTAGTTTTATTTGTCACATGTACATTGACACATCAAAACATCAAAGCATACCCTAAAACGCATCTTTTGCTTTAACAGTCAACACAGTCCAAGGATGTGCTGAGGGCATTCTGCAAGTGTGACCATGCTTCTGGCACCAGCACAGCATGCCCACAATTTACTAACCTGCACACATTAGGAACATGGAAGGAATATTAAATGTCTATTTTAAAGATTTTTTTACTTGATTGGTTCAAATCTATGTGCTTCACTGATGCTCATATTGGAAAAAGCAGATGCAAATCAGCTCATCGTTCTGCATAACACCCGGATTCAGTTTGCAGAAGTGGCCCTGAGCTTCTGGTTGCCACCACTCTCATTCATCATCCAACTCCCACTCTGGCCTTTTTGTCTGAGGCCTCCAGCACTATCACAATGAAGCTGAATGATAAACATCACCCCATCTTTCTTCTGAGCATTTTGAAGCCTACAGGACTCAATACAACATTTCCCAGCTCCCGATAACTCACCCTTTCTCTCCACCTGTTTCAGAACTGGTTCTTCATACCAGTCAGTCATCTGTGATATTGGTTCAAATTTTTCCTCTTTCTATTAGCATAATCTAGCCTGCTGATTGCGTCCCACAGCCCTGATATAAGCAACATGTAACACAAAGAAACATAACCTGTTTCTAACTGCCACATTAACCCATTTGGACTCACCTGATTGGAGATGTTATCCATCCCTCACTCACCTTCTCTACTGCTGCAAAACTGACCTCCCTTTCCCAGATCTCAAGAGGGTCTTCCACACCTGCAATATTAACTCTGTTTCTCTCTCCACAGCTGTTGTTTGATCTGCTGAGCATTTTTAGTATTTTCTGTTTATAAATTGTGTTTTTCCTTCTGAAGTCCCTTTTGTCCCAGAGGTTTTCTTCAGTGAAATCCATAGGCCTAAGACCATAGGATGAACCAATCCCAGCAGCACAATTGTGAGCTCCCCATTGACATTGTTGAAAGGCACGAAAATAATTACTTAAATGGCCATAATTGTACAAAAAGCTTAAGATGGATTTCTAAAACAAGTATCAGGAATATTTTAAACCACATGTGAGCTTGGGAATTGTACATGACATAGACCAGATCAAATCTGTTATTAAAATCTTGTTTCAAGTGGCTGAACAAAAAAAAAATCTCACCTAATTTCTACTTAAAACAATAAAGTAAATTCCTGAGGTGCTATTTTAAATTTCTGGGAAAAGGAGCTAAATGTTAAAAGGAATTTGTAGAAGTGGGATATATGTTGACAGCCAAAATGAACTTCCTGTTCATGCATCATCAGGGTTATTATACTTGAATCTGTTTCAATCGACAGGTTTTCACATCAGTTTTGCCTCATTTCTACAAATTAAACAGTGTTACACGGCCGTTAGGCAAGATTACAGTAAGGAAATTGTTTGCATTGCAAACGTCCATGCACAAATCATTATTTATGTCACTGAAGAGACTGATGAAAATACAGTATTCTGAATTAAATGAAATCCCAGGATTTATACCAGCTTTGCATCCCAATTCCTTATTGGAGCTGAAATGTCAAAAGTGCCTCCGTGTTGCAGCAAAACGAATGAATCTGCTATTTCTTTGGTGTGTGCAGTCTGCTGAATGTAACCAGGTTGCATTTATTTTCCTCTTGCGGTCTTTACTGCCAAGTTCATTGCTGTCACTTTAATGCGTGAGTGTTGGCTCATTTTTCTCAGGCCTGGTAATAGGTTTATCCCAGTGAGGCTGCAGCCAAACTCTGTCGTAAATGGAGCTCTGTCAAAATGATGCAAAGTGTGCAGATTGGTTCATCCTTCCAGCTTCCACTTAATTTGAATTAGATTTATCTTTTTGCTTGGAGATGAATGGGGCTGTATGTTTTTTTTCGTCCATTGAGATAGTATTCCATTAATTTGACCTGGTACTGCTGCTGTATCAAACATTGCTGGGCCTCTAGTGCTTCGGGTAACTTGCATGGAAAAATCCAAGGTCTGAAGTGCATGATTAAAATTCAACAGCAAGCATGAAATATTGTCTTGGCACAAAGGGGCCAGCCGTTTCATCATGTTAACTGTAAATTAAACTTTTTTGTTGAGTTAAGGGCTCAGCTGCTTCTGCTGCCATCTGTCAAGGTAGACATTAGCCAAATGCAAGACAGCAAGAGAGAGAGGGAGAGAGCAATAAGAGGAAACTCAATCAGGCAAATTTACACACTCAAAGTCACCGCTTGTTCACTCAGACATAAATCTCGGGGCAGACGGGGGTCTTTCAGAGGTAACAATTCTTGGTGCCACAGAGTTCACGGTTTCAGGGTCGAGCTCACCATTGCCCGGTCGGCTGTGGCTGGGTGGGGGCAGTGAGGGCCTTTTCATCTGCCTTCTACTACTTTCTGCTGAAATATACCACCCTGCAACTAAGGCAAGCACTTCTACTGATGTCTCATTCTCTGATGTGCAGTGTGAAATTCTGAGTTATACTGCTCAGCCAAAGTAACCTGCAAGTCATAAGCGGTACTGTAGAGCAGGAGCTTCCAATGAGGTCCACAGACCCCTTGGTTAATGGCTAGAGTCCATGGCATAAACTAGGATGCGAAGCCTTGCTGTAGTGGAAAAGCCAAATCACCCCAACAAATCCACGCAACATTCGCCTTCCAGAGATGTAGGTAGATTTGAGCACTTTTCTTGTTATACCTTTTCACCTATTTTGCTTTCTTTCACTATCAAATCAAATCCAAAATATTAATACATTCCCTCTGCCTTTAACCCTGGAATTTCTACAGATGTACTGTGGAAAACTCTCTAACTGGCTACATTGCTGTCTGGTATGGTGGGAGTGGGGGCTATTGTACAGGATCCAAAGAAGTTGGAGAAAGCTATAAACACAGCCAGCTCCATCATGCACACTAGCTGCTATAGCATCCAGGACATCTTCAAGGAGAATTGCCTCAAAAAGGCAGCACCATCATAAAGGACCTCCAGCACCCAGGGCATGCCCTTTTCTCACTGTTACCATCAGGTAGGAGGTACAGAAGCCTGAAGGTGCACACTCAGCGATTCAAGAACAGCTTCTTCCCCTCGGCCATCAGATTTCTGAATGGACACTGAAACCATGAACACTACCTCACTACTTTTTTTGCGCTACATAGTTAATTTAACTATTTTATATATGTATAAGAAACTGTGAAGTACAGTAGGTATGTATGTACTAATATATAAATGTAAATATGTAAATATATATACTGTAATTCACTGTTTTTATTATTATGTATTGCATTGTAAAGCTGCCACATAGCAACAAACTTCATAATGTATGCTGGTCATACTAAACCTAATTCTGATTCTGATTCTGAACTCCATTTATAGACAATAGACAGTAGGTGCAGGAGTAGGCCATTCGGCCCTTCTAGCCAGCACGGCCATTCACTGTGATCATGGCTGATCATACACAATCAGTACCCCGTTCCTGCCCTCTCCCCATATCCCTTGACCTTGCTATCTATAAGAGCTCTATCTAACTCTCTCTGGAATGCATCCAGAGACTTGGCCTCCACTGCCTTCTGGGGAAGAGCGTTCCACATACCCACCACTCTCTGGGTGAAAAAGTTTTTCCGCATCTCTGTTCTAAATGGCCTACCCCTTATTCTTAAACTGTGGCCTCTAGTTCTGGACTCACCCATCAGTGGGAACATGCTTCCTGCCTCCAGCGTGTCCAATCCCTTAATAATCTTATATGTTTCAATCAGATCCCCTCTCATCCTTCTAAATTCCAGTGTATACAAGCCCAGTCGCTTTTTTGTGCAGTCATCTAGTCAGACAGCACAGAAACAGGACCTCTGTCCCAATTGGTGACCTGGTCCATGCTGATCAAGATGCCCATCTAAGCTTGTTCTATTTGCCTGGTTTGGCTCATATCTTTCTAAACTTTCTTCCCCATCTAATTGTCCAACTATCTGTAAAGGGTTGTTGTTGTACTTGCTTCAACCATTTCCTCTGGCAGCTTGCTTCTCATTCTGAACACCTCAACTGAGGTTTCCCTTCAATTTCCTATTGAATCTTTTCCCTCTCACCTTAAAGCCATGCGCTCTAGTTCTTGAATTCCCAGCCCTTGGAAATAAACTGGGTGCTTTCACCCTATTTACTCTATGGCCCTCCTGATATTATACGCCTCTATAAGATCAGTCCTCAGTCTTTTATACTCCAAGAAAGACAAGTCCTAGCCTGTCCAACTTCTCCCTCTCACTCAGTCCCCCAAGAACTGGCAACATCGTTGCAAATTTGTCTTCACTCCTTCCAGTTGAATAACATCTTTCCTACAGCAGGGCGACCAAAACTGAACACAACACTAATTGCAGCCTCATCAATGTCTTGGACAACTGCACTATGACCTCCCAACTTCCATACTCAATGCTCTGACTGATGAAAGACAGTGTGCCAAATGCCTTCATCGCCCTGTATACGTATACTAAATCTTTCATAAGGAAGTTCCTGCTGTCATACAATTAGTGAAGTTAATATTATATCTACCTCCTTTTCTTTTCTACCACTCAACTACTTAAAACAGTCAGTGTAGACCTACCTGAAACAAAGGAACAGTTTTATGTTTCTTCTTTAGCCACACCCTATCTTAGTGAATCTACGTTAAACCTCCTTATAACTCCCAGTATTCTTAACTTGTCTCCTTACTTGAGAAAGGATATACTGGCTTTGGAGGTGGTGCAGAGGAGGTTCACCAGGTTAATTCCAGGGATGAGGGGGTTATAATATGATTAAGTCAACTGGGACTATATTTGCTGGAATTCAGAAGGATGAGAAGAAATCTTATAGAAACATGTAAAATTATGAAAAAGGTAGATATGATAGAGGCAGGAAAGTTGTTTCCAGTGGTAGGTGAGACTAGAACTATGGGACATAGCCTAAATATTTGGGGGAGTAAATTTAGGACATAGATGAGAAGGAACTGCTTTTTCCAAAGAGTGGTGAATCTGTGGAATTCTCTGCCCTATGAAGCAGTGAGGCTACTTCAGTAAATATATTTAAAATAAACTTGGATAGATTTTTTAACATAGTAGAGGAATTAATGGTTATGGGGGAAAGGCAGGTAGGTGGAGGTGAGTCCATGGGCAGTTCATCCATGATCTTATTGAATGGTGGAGCAGGCTTGATGGGCCAGATGGCCGACTCCTGCCCCTATTTCTTATGTTCATATGTTTTTCATTGATGAGATGCGGATATTCCTGACCTGCCCATTCCTCATTTTCCTGTAGAAGTTGAGTTGTCACATTGCATCACTGCATATCTCTTGAAAGTGTCCCCAAAGTCATAATAGTTACAGATCTAGGGTCTTGATCCATGGATGTAACCCTCAGGCTCAGCCAGTTCATGTTTGTCTAGGGGAAAACAGCCTCTGGCCCTGCCAAACTAAGAGATCACGTTTGTGTGGATGCTGTGTAATGTACCGCCCAGTTACAAACCCACAACGCAAAATATCAGACAGTACACCATATGCAATTAAATGATCGAACTTTATAAATCTTAATCTGAGTATAGGGTTAGTAATGAAAATTTTCAAAAGGGCCCAATTCAAAGAAAAGTCAAAAGTGCATGTTGGAGCTCACTCATTCACCATTCTTCCACCACCGATCTCCTCCAAGCGTTGCGAACTTTCGGACCCTCAGATCCCTGTCCACTCCGTCTGATGGTCTACCAGCTCTCTCCACACGTGTCTTCCATTTTCATCTCTCCTCGACAAAGACCGCAAAAAATCTCCTTCCAGATTCACATGACAGAGCAACAATCTCTCATTGGCTAAACATGCATATTACAGTCCTGTTATCTCCAGCCATAACCCAAACATTGTTGCTACAGAGAAACCATTACCTCAGCAGTGAACATTACAGAGAAGCCATTTCATTAGCCTTAGCAGTGAAACATTGCAAAGAAGCCATTACATTAGCAGTGAATCCTTTCAGCACATTACAAGTGATATACTGTACTTCTCATCCCAGATGTTGTGTGAGATCCCCATCACCCATTCTGTTCTCTTTTCTCATCAGGTAGAAAGTACAAGAGCCTCAGGACTCACACCACCTGGTTCAAAAACAATTACTACTCCTGAATCATCAGGTTCTTGAATAAAAGAGGATAACTAGACTCTCTTGCACCATCATTGAAATGTTCCTACAACCAATGATCTCACTTTGAGGACTCTTTATCTCATTTTTTCATGTTCTCATTATTTATTGCTATTTATTTATATTTGCATTTGTGCAGTTTGTTGTCTAATGCACTCTGGTTGAACTTTCATTGATCATGTTATAGTTACTATTCTATAGATTTGTTGAGTATGTTCACAGGAAAACGAATCTCAGGGTTGTATATGGTGACATATATATACTTTGACAATAAAATTTACTTTGAACTTTGAGTGAAAGGGATTCTGGGATTGGCGGTGTTCTCCTTGTTGCCCTTGTGATGAGTGAGTGAAGAGAAACATCTGGAAGTTTCCACTGTCAATGCACCTTGTAGATGGTACACAATGAAGGTGTGTTGGTGGTGGAGTGTGGATATGTTTTTGGTGGTAAATAGAATGCTCTGACTCTCAAGAATATGAAATAATATTGGAGCTGTACTCACCTAGGTAAGTGGAGATTTACACTCTTGAACTGTGAAATGTAAACGGTGGGAATGATTCGGGCGTCAGAAGGTGAGTCACTCATTCTGGGATACCCAGTAATTGAATGTACAAGAGACGGAGGATGCTGGAACACGGGCAACAAAATCTGCCCTGGTGTCTTGATGTTTAGAGCAGTTATAACTCCGGATTTCTGACTCCACGTAATGCAATAGGACATGAATGCTGATGTAGAGACTTGACCCTTTCCTCCCACAGATACAGCTTGACCCACTGAGTTCCTCCAGCAGATTATTTGCAATCCAACCTTTGTCTTGCTGTTGCAGCCACAGTGAGATGAATTGGATTTGCTGCAGACCGATGTCAAGACGGCAGAAAAACCCAAGGTGGATAACACACCTGGCACATCAGAATGAAGTTTGTCACAGAGGCATTAAGCTTTTGATTGGCACTTGTGTTCTGGACTCCACCATCATTGAGATTGAGGTGGTTATTGGGGTCTTCCTCTTGCATTTAATATATAATTGTATAGCCTGATGCTTTATGGGTACACTAGCTGTTAGCATTTTACAAATTCATCATTATTTCACTGAACTTTTGTTTCTTAATATTATTTTTAGTGGAAAACACCTTTCAATTCTATAAAGTCGAATTTTATTTATTAACTTAGTGATAAAGCTCAGAGTAGGCCCTTCTGACCCTTTGACCCTCATCTCCATAGCAACCCCACAAACCCGATAACCTTCACCTAATCACAGGACAATTTGCAATGACCAAATAACCTACCCGGTACGTCTTTGGCCAGTGGGAGGAAACCGGAGCACCCAGCGGAAACCCATACATTCCACAGGGAGAACATACAGAGACTCCATACCAAATGGTGCTGGAACTGAACTCCAATCTCTGGAATGCCCCTACTATTGTTCTAACTACTACGCTACCGTGGTGCCCTGTTTAAATTCAGGTATCTCATGACATTTTCAAATTCTATGTCACATTACTTATCAACTTACTCAGTAGCTTGAGACTAAACGTTAAGAAGCCCCAGCTAAGATCAAGCTGTTGGACGGACTCAGTGGGTCAGGCAGTATTTGTGGAAAGAAATAGATTGTGGCAAATTTGGGTCTAGACTCTTCATCTGGTATGAAAGTGTAGAGAGACCTTGCCTCTTTATACTAGCTATCTCCCAGTTCCTAATTTGATGCAGATAAAGGGTCTCAAATCAAAATATTGACTATTTCCCTCCACAGATGTTATCTGATCTGTCTTCTGTCCAGATTTCAGTGCTAAGTGCATTCTCTCATGTCTCCATTATTAAGCCCTGTTATATAATATGAAATAGAGTAAAACCATTGAAATCGCCCTTGAATTGATTTACCTACTTCCTGCTTGAATCAAGGAGAGAATCTGTATCACCACTATGCCCTTACGTTAACAGATGTGATTTAAGGCCTCTTACAATAAGCTTGAGTTAAAATGGCACTTTCTGAAACTAGTACGAAGGAGCTGAGCTGTCCTTAGGAGAAGGCCAACTGTACTCTAGTTCTGGTGATAACAGATCGTGCCCTGGAACAAGCTAAATCTCATCCCCCTTACCACCAGAGCCAAATAACACTGTGATCTGTTACCACTGACAAACAAAATGGTAGTGGATACCGCAGCCAGCTTTGGGGTTATTTCATTGCTGTGACTCAATATGCTGTACCATGTACCACACAAAGTAGCCAATTCATGAAAGCACAGCTCCACCTTGTATGTCCAGATGGTACCTGTCTCGTTTGTAAAATGGTGGCTGTGTTAGCTGATACTACAATCTTTGTCTTTCAGAATCATTTCCTATACATTTTAAGGTTGAGAAAATGCTGAGAGGTGCATTATAAAGTCAAGTCTGTCTTTTTTGAACAGTGTAATTACCAGGGAACAAACTTTCTGTTACGGTGGCCTCAGAAGCAATGTCAATTCAAGGTTAAAGGGCAAATTTAGCTGCCAGAACACTTTTTAAAACTAGTAACAAAAAACATTAGCGCCATTTTAATTTGCTCATTTTGTTTTATTGGTTTATGTTATTCCCAAGGTAGCAATTTGGAAGAGTAAGTCAGCCTGACTGCACGAAGAGGCTAAATTTACTGTATACTGAATGTTGAGAACCCTTGTGTTGACAGCTGCACCAGTATTAATGTTAATTTATATCCTTCATAGTGTGTGCCTCAGTAACTCCTTAAAGTATTGTTACCCCATTATTTCATAGTAGAAATTAAATATTACCATAAATTAAAAAAAAGAATTAAAGGCTATTAAATGTAATTAGCAAGACCATTCTTGTAACTCCTTTTGACCATAGATGCCCCAGGTATAATCTGTTAGATATCTGTGCAAAGCAAAACTTGGTTTAAAAAGAAAGGCAGCCAAACATTTTAACTTTGATTCCCATTCCCATTCTGATGTGTCAATCCATGACCTCCTCTTGTGCCAAGATGAAGCCAGCCACCCTCATGGTGGAGGAGCAACACCTTATATTCCATCCGGGTATCTCCTAACTTGATGGCATGAATATTGATTTCCCCTTCAGATAAACAATTGCCCTCGCCCTACCTCTATTCCCCACTCTAACCTCTCATTTCTCACTTGCCTATTACTTCTCCCCTGTTCCTTCCTCCTCCCCTTTCTCCTATCGTTCACTCTCCTCTCCTATCAGATTCCTTCCTCTCCAGCCTTAGACTTTTCCCTCAGGGTAGTATGTGGTGATTTAAGGTATATGTACTTTGATAATGAACTTATTTTGAACTTTAAACTTTCCAAACTAGCCTGGTTCCCACAATCTCTGACAACATCAAACCAACCATGGTTAAGGAAACTTCTGAGTGCTTATCTTGTAAATCCTCCCTCAGCTGATGAATCAGAGTTTGTCAGAGCAATTATTGGCAGCAAAATAACTTGGACTGGAGGCTTCAACATTCTGCCTCAAGAGGAATTCACAAGAACCACCACTAAACCATCTGGCCAATACCCAAAAGACATAGACATCAAACAATTAGATATTGAGGGAACTACTTTGCTTCCCCTCATTAATCCACCTGGGTAATCTACTAATTGTGAATGGATCTATCCATGTCATTATTTCAAGGAGTGACCAGTAACCTGACACTGGAGAGTTAGAGTCACTTTGCACTTCCACCTTCCATTATATATTGAGGTACTATCATTGTGCTTAAAGGGACAGATTAGTGGTGTAAACTTGTTTCCCCAATAGAGCCATATTGAAAATTCATATCATTCCTGAGGGCCACTCACACAATGAGTTCCAAGCATTCTCTCTAATGTCATTCCAACATTCATTCCCTATGGATTCCAGCAAAGTGTTCTATTTCTGGAAATTTACCAGCCTCTAAACCAGATAATCTGGTTGTTAGACCTGACAGATTCAGTGACCCATTCATTTCAATGGAGAGGAACAATTCCAAGGAAGAGTGATGTGATTTAGGTATCATGCTTTTTTGATTAATTGAGTTTTTTAAATGTATCGAATTGCTCATTATAATGTATTTAGAAATATTAATTTTAAGCATATTCTCATGTTAAGTGTGGTAATTAGTATTAATTCTTTAACAATATTCATCTTGATTATTTTTAATAACATGGTAGTATTTGAATATTTCAGTTATTATACTTATCAGAGATATTTATAGGATTTTTCAGATTTTTCACATTTGACTGCTGGAAAATCTGGTGGTGTGATTAAACCAGCAACTAACCTTTTCTGTGAGCAGAGCCTGTAATATCAGAAAGACTTACACTCTCCAAGAACTCATGGCCTCACCGATCAGGAGCCAACTTCGGGGCCAGATTGCCACGCAGGGCCATGTGGGCAAGTAGGCCAGAGCATGACATCTAACCAACTGGATGCTGCACAACTCTGACGTATAGCAGCTCAAAGCCAGCTGTCCATGAGGAGCTGTTAGAAATATCGGCTGCAGTAGAATAGTATTCCACCACAATCTGTAGAAATTGAAACAACAAGATATAGATAACCATGACAAATGGGATGAGTATAGAGGGAAACATGGCAGCTAGAATAAGCATGATGGGTCAAAGGGCCTGTTTCAGTCCTGTACAATGCTATGACTATAGCTCTCAGCCTGAACTCTACCACCAATCATTTACTTCAATACCACCAAGGCAGGTGAAGTTAAAAGTAAGAAGCCAGCCTGCTGTTGCTTCAGTACTGATGTACATTTATTAGAAACAGGAAGGGGTGGTGGTGGAGAAGTGCACATGCTCCTATTTACATCAACAGTGTTGAGGTTGAGAGAGTTGAATGCTTCAAGATCGTAGGAGTAGATATCACCTGTAGATAGAGCCTGTCCTGCTCCATTCGCATTGGCCAGGAAAGCTCACCAACACTTCTGCTTCCTCAGGAGGTGAAAGAAATCTGGCATGTCCCTGTCGACCCTCACCAATTTTAATCAGTGCACCATAGAAAGCATCCTATCTGGATGCAAAACAGCTTGGTAAGGCACCTGCTCCGTGTGTGAATGCAAGAACCTGTAGAGTTGTGGACACAGCTCAGCACATCATGGAAACCAGCCTCTCCTCCATCGACTTTGTGCATACTTGCTAATGCCTCAATAAAGCAGCCAGCTTCATCAAAGACCACACTCACTCTTCTCCACTCTTCTACCAGGCATCAGATATAAAAGTGTCAGCAGGGGATGTGAGACTGGACCCAAATGCAGGACGCAGACACTGAAGTACTGGGGGCAGGACGGGACAAGCTAAACGATAGAACAAGGTGTGGAGACCATGGTGTTCAGAGAGGATCCTGGAGTTCAGAGATGATCTTGGAGTTCAAAGATGATCTCGAGGCTTGGCTAGAGGCAGAAGTCTCGAGGCTTGGGTCTTGAGGCTTGCATGAGGCTGGGGTCTAGAGGCTTGGCTAGAGGCAGGGGTCTTGAGATTGAGGTCTTGAGGCTGGGGTTTTGAGGTTTGGGTTGAGGATGGGTTCCCAGGACTAGGAAAGCTGGAAGGATAGCCCCCTGGGTGGGCCGCAGAACTCCTGGGCAGGGCCCGGACCTCCCAGGCAGGACACAGGGGCCTGGGCAGGTCGCGGGGCTCCTAGGCAGGTCGCGAGGCACAACCCTTCAGAGGCGAGGGATCAGAAGGGGCAGAGTCCCCCGCCGGGCAACGGCAGTCCGGCCTGGCTTACCCAATGGAGGCAAGGGATAGGAAGGGGCAGAGCCCTCCGCTGGGCAACGACAATCTGGCCTGGCTTACCTGACGGAGGCAAGAGATAGGGAGGGAGCTCGGTCCAGGGTGACTTCAAGACTCACTGCGGCCGGAAGACTCGGGCGGGCTATGGAGCAGCCCAGTCCATAACTCACTCACAGAACTCGTCATTAACGGTGGTACTCCAAGCCAGGACAAACCCACCCCCCCACCCCATGAGCCCAAACAAGCCAAGGTGATCCTCAGGTGTGACTATTTGAGCTCAAGGCGAACCGAGGGGCGGTCAAAGGACCCGGAGTCCGGAGTCCGCAGACCGGATCAAGAACCGGAATGTGGGCTCCGGACCGGACCATAACAAAAAACCTTAAAGCACATAACACCAGGCTCAGGGATGGCATCTACCCCGCTGCTATAAGACTATTAAATGGTTCCCTAAACAAAATAGATTCCTCATCTCACAATCTTATTATGACCTTGCATCTTATGACCTGGGTAACAGCTGTGAGACTATTGAATACCCTGCCCCCACCAAGGTCTTGTCCTGGGACAGTGAACTGTTCACTGTTTACCTATGCTGTGCCTTATTACATGCATTGTGAATGGTATCTTATTAGCTTAGTTATAGTATAATACTGTGGTTTATGTGCTGTGTGTGATATATGTTGTATGGGTGCACTGTGGTCTGGAGGAACATTGTTTCATTTGGTTGTATATATGTACAGTCAGATGACAATAAACTTCAACTTGAACTTGGACTTGTCTTATTGGCTATCTGCACTGCACTTTCTCCGTAGCTGTTACACTTTCCTCTGTAATCTTTTGCTGTTTTACCTCATTCTGCCTGAATGCACAGTGTAATGATTTGATCTATTTGGACAGAATGCAAGACATCTTCATGCATGTGACAATAATAAACCAATTTCAATTCCAATTCCGATTCCAAAAGCAGCTATCAATAAAAATGTTGTACCTCGTCATGGCAGACAGGTGAACAGTTAATGGGAGGAGGCTTTGGGGACATCTCCAATGGTAGAGCCATGCATGCAAGTGCTAAAGACAAGGCTGAAGGAACTGTAACCAGATTTGGCCAGTGATATCAGATATATGGTCCTCCTGGGAGCCCCACCAACACAATATCCAGTTTTCTGCCAATTAATTTTCTCTGCACCTCCTGAAGAAATAGTTAAGGTCATACTGAGAGCAAGGATATTGTACCAGGGAATAACCAGAATTAGCATTGGAAACGGATGCTCCAGAATTAGATTTACCTCTAATCAAGCAATCCTAATACAATTACAACTCTGGCAATTATCCAACTATGTAAAGAGTTGCCCAGATCTGTCCTACTCAAATAAATGCACATCTACCCAGCTGATTATCTGCCAATTGGTCTACTCTCAATGCAAGCTATCACTAACAATGTTGTCTAACAATGTTATCAAACCATGCTTACTCACCAATAACCTGCTTGGTTGGGGTTTTACCAGGCTCACTCACCCTTCAAACTAATCTCACCAGCGCTTCAAATGTGGAGCAAAAAACTGAATTCCCAAAGTGACTCTGAACCAAATGTGTCATCAAGGAGATTTGGTAAAACCAAAGTCAATAGATTCCTCTGGCTGGAGTTATACCAAGCACAGAGGACAATGGTTATTATTGCTAAAGGTCAGTCATCCCAGCCCCCAGGGCAATACAGCTTCCGTGAAGGTCCGAGACCCAAACATGCTCAGAAGTCAGAAACAGATACTTGTCATTGAACTACTTTCCTTGTGTTTCTATCTAACACAAACTTCCTTGAACTGCAGTTACTATCTACAAATGTAGTTGATTTGAATTAATTAGTCTCCGCATGAAAAAGTTTACAGTCCAACACTGCTTGTCCTGCTATCTCTATTTTAGAACATAGATCAGTACAACACAGGAGCAGACTCTTCAGGCTATGAATTTTTATACCAATATGATGTCAAACTAGACTAATCTTTTCTACCTGTACATGATACATATCCCATCATTCCCTGCATATTCTGCATATCCGTGTGTATGTCTAAAAGCCTCTTAAATGCCACTAACCTATCTGCTTCCACCAGCACCCTGGCAGCTATCGACCACTTCCTTTGATTTTGTTTGCTTATTGATGTATTTACTTTCCAGTTTTGGCTCGTCTAAATTAAAATATTTTTTAATCAATTGCCTACATATATATTTTTTAATGTAGTTGATAGTTGATAGTATTGTACCAGTTATATTCTTTCAGCTATCTATTGCAGTTAAGGTATTAGTTAAAAAAAATAAAAGTTCCATAAAGCTTTAAATTAATGGCTCATTTATAGTTGTGCATACGGGCTAGGCTGTAGCCTACACCCTAGCCCTGATTTTCACTTCTGCGTCGCTATACGCCATAGCGAGCATGTGTTAGTGTGTGCGAAAACGCTAGTTGGCGGCAGGATTTCTATGCCACTGTGTTGAGTTTCTTCATGAGAGACATGGCCAAGGAAATGCATTTCAAACATTTTGGCGTGTCGGCAGGTAGATTTGACGATTTGGTTCATCTATTTTGCATCGGTGTACAGACATGGCGGAGAAGAAGCAACCGGAAATGCGTAGGAGGAAATGCAATACTACCAAGTGGACCAATCACAGTTGTTGCATCTGCGTCACCGCGATGCGTAAGTTACTTTATTGGGGAGGTGCATGTCACCCTATGGCGTAGGTACGACGTAGGGTACGCGGTACCTATGGCGTCAATGCGACACACCAGTATAAATCAGCCTTAACACTGTGACATTTCTCCCTCATATCACTGAATTCCCACAAACATCAATTTCTGGAAGTTTGTTTTACTTTGGTAGAATCTACTCATCATTTAAACTGTGCTCCTGTCCTAGACTGCAGCAAAAATTCCCAAATTCTCAATCCTTGACTCATATCCTGCTTCCTACAGGAGTGGTGTGAACAAATTGAGATTTGCTAAAATGGTACCATTGCTTCAAAAGGGAGATAGGAATAAGCCAAGTAATTATGGACCAGTCATTTAACTTTAGTAGCAGGCAAAATATTGTGATCTATTTTGAATAAAATTAAGAACCATCATTGACAAGTAGAGTGGTTAATCAGAGACAGTCAACATAGATTTATTATGAGGCTAACAGAGTAATAATTGATCTTCTTTGATGAAATGACAGAGTTGATGGGAGCAGTGCAATTGATGTCATTTATGTGGATTAGCAAGGCTTTATACAAGGTCCCACTTGGTAAGATGGTCAGACTCAGAATTAGAATCAAGTTTATTATTACTAACACACATCATGAAATTTGCTGCTTTGTAGTAACATTACAGCACAAGACATAAAAGATAATGCAACTTACAAAATAAATAGTGCAAAGGGGGAATAATGAGGTAGTGCCCATGATTCAGTGGGCCAGTCAGAAGTGGGGGAATTGTTCCTGAAGTATTGGTGTGGTTCTTCATGCTCCTGTAATTCCTCCGCATGGCACTAATGAGAAAAGGGCATGGCCCGGATGGTGATGGTCCTCAATGATTGATGCCCTCTTCTTGAGGCACCGCATCTTGAAGGTGTCCTCGATGATGGGAAATGCTGTGTCTGTGATGGAACATCAAGCTTACCACATTCTGCAGCTTTGTTCACTCCTGCACATGCCAGGCAGTGATGCAACCCATTTGAATACTCCTCGCTGTACATCTGTAGCAATTTTAAGGAGTTTTTGGTAATATACCAACTATCCACAAACTCCTAATGACCTAGAGTTGCTGGTGTGCATTCCCCATGTTTGCTTCATTGTATTAGGCCCAGGGTAGATCCTCTGAAATATTGATGCCCAGCAACTTGAAGATGCTGACCATAAGGAGTGGTATGTATTCTCCTGACCTCCCCCTCCTGAAGTACATGATCAATTCCTTCGTCATGCTTACTGTACATTGACTGCAAGGTTGCTGTCGTGACACCATTCAACCAGCCAATCTATCTCTTTGCTTTATGCCTCTTCATTGCCGTCTATGACTCTGCCAGCAACAGTAATGTTATCAGCAAATTAATAAATGGCCTTTGAGCTGTGCCTAGCCATACCAACATGAGTGTCTAGAGAGAGTAGAGCAGTGGGTATGCATCCTTGAGGTGTGCCTGTGCTAACAGCTAATGAAAAGGAGATGTTATTACTAATATGCATCAACCGTGGTCAACCAATGAGAAAGTGAAGGATTCAGTTGCACAGGCGGTACAGAGACCCAAGTTTTGAAGCTTATTGATTATTGAGTGGATGATGGCGTTGAATGCTGAGCTATAATTGATAAACAAAAGCCTGACATATGTTTAGCTGTTGTCTAAGTTTTCCAAAGTTGGGTGGAGGGCCAATTAGATCATGTCTGCTGTAGACGTTGTGGCAGCAAACAAACTGCAGCTAATCCATGTTCTTGCTCAGGCAAAAGTTAATTCTAGCCATTCAGAATTCTAGAATTCAGGGTGACTTGGATAGGCTGGGTGAGTGGGCAGATACTTGGCAGATGACGTTTAATGTGAATAAGTGTGAGGTTATCCACTTTGGGAGTAAGAACAGGAAGGCAGATTATTTTCTGAATGGTGTAGAGTTAGGTAAGGTGCGAATGGGTAACTATGATGTTGTTGGGATAACGGAGACATGGCTGCAGGGAGATCAGACCTGGGAAATGAATGTACAAGGGTATGCGTGCTATCGTAGGGACAGAAATGTGGGCAGAGGGGGTGGGGTGGCCCTGTTGGTGAGGAATGAGATTCAGTCCTTTGCAAGGGGGGACATAGGGTCAGGAGAAGTAGAGTCTGTGTGGATAGAACTGAGGAACAGTAAGGGCAAAAGGACCCAAATGGGTGTTGTCTACAGGCCACCAAACAGTAGCATGGATATTGGGTGCAAGTTGAATAGGGAGTTAACATTGGCATGTGGCAAAGGTAATGTCGCAGTAGTTATGGGGGATTTCAACATGCAGGTGAACTGGGAGAATCAGGTTGGCACTGGACCACAGGATAGGAGTTTGTAGAGTGCCTAAGGGACGCATTCTTGGAACAACTTGTATGAGAGCCGACCAGGGACAGGACTATTCTGGATTTAGTGTTATGTAATGAACAGGATTTGATAAGCGATCTTGCAGTAATGGAGCCATTAGGAGGTAGTGATCATAATATGATAAGTTTTTATCTGCAATTTGAGAAGGATAAGGGCAGCTCGGAGGTGTCAGTGTTGCAGTTGAACAGAGGAAACTATGGAGCCATGAGGGAGGAGCTGGCCAAAGTTGACTGGACGGATAGCCTAGCAGAAAAGACAGTGGAACAGCAATGGCAGGTATTCTTGGGAATAATGCACAAGGTGCAAAATCAGTTCATCCCCCAGAGAAGGAAGGATTCAAAGGGGGGAAAGGGGCCACAGTGGTTGACAAAGGAAGTCAGAGATTGCATAGCATTAAAAAAAAGGAAGTATGACAGAGCTAAGGTGAGTGGGAGGACAGATGATTGGGAAGTTTTTAAGGAACAACAGAACTTAACTAAAAAGACAATACGGGGAGAAAAAATGAGGTACGAACGCAAGCTAGCCAGGAATATAAAGGAAGATAGCAAAAGCTTTTTTAGGTATGTGAAGAGAAAGAAGATAGTTAAGAACAATGTTGGGCCCTTGAAGAATGAATTGGGTGAATTTGTTATGGGAAACAGGGAAATGGCAGAAGAATTTAATGAGTACTTTAGATCTGTTTTCACTAAGGAAGACACAAGCAATCTCCCAGATGTATGGATGGGCCAAGGACATTGGGTAACAGAGGAAATGAAACAGATTGACATTAGGAAGGAAACAGTGATGAGAAGACTGATGGGACTGAAGGCTGACAAATCCCCAGGTCCAGATGGTCTGCACCCTAGGGTACTAAAGGAGGTGGCCCTGGAAATTGCAGATGCATTGGTAATCATTTTCCAATGTTCCTTAGATTCAGGATCAGTTCCTGAGGATTGGAGAATGGCTAATGTTATCCCACTTTTTAAGAAAGGAGGGAGGGAGAAAACAGAGAACTATTGACCTGTCAGCCTGTCATCGGTGGTGGGGAAGATGCTAGAGTCCATTATTAAGGATGTAATAGTGGCATATCTAGATAGCAGTGATAGGATTGGGCCGAGCCAGCATGGATTTACCAAGGGTAAATCATGCTTGACTAACCTGTTGGAGTTTTTCGAGGATGTAACCAGGAAGTTAGACAGGGGAGATCCAGTGGATGTAATGTACCTTGATTTTCAGAAGGCATTTGATAAGGTCCCACATAGGAGATTGGTGGGTAAAATCAAAGCTCAGGGCATCGGGAGGAAGATATTGACATGGATAGAAAACTGGTTGGCAGATAGAAAGCAAAGGGTAACGGTGAATGGGTGTTTCTCGGAATGGCAGGTGGTGACTAGTGGGGTGCCACAGGGCTCGGTATTGGGACCATAGCTGTTTACAATTTATGTCAATGATTTGGATGAAGGCATTGAAAATAACATCAGCAAATTTGCTGATGATACTAAGCTGGGTGGCAGTGTGACATGTGATGAGGATGTTAGGAGAATTCAGGGTGACTTGGATAGGCTGGGTGAGTGGGCAGATACTTGGCAGATGGCGTTTAATGTGAATAAGTGTGAGGTTATCCAGTTTGGGAGTAAGACCAGGAAGGCAGATTATTATCTGAACGGTGTAGAGTTAGGTAAGGGAGAAATACAAAGAGATCTAGGAGTCCTTGTTCATCAGTCACTGAAGGTGAATGAGCAAGTGCAGCAGGCAGTGAAGAAGGCTAATGGAATGTCGGCCTTTATTACAAAGGGAATTGAGTACAAGAGCAAGGAAATCCTCTTGCATTTGTACAGAGCCCTGGTGAGACCACACCTGGAGTATTGTGTACAGTTTTGGTCTCCAGGGTTAAGGAAGGACATCCTGGCTGTAGAGGAAGTGCAGCGTAGATTCACGAGGTTAATTCCTGGGATGTCTGGACTGTCTTACGCAGAGAGGTTAGAGAGACTGGGCTTGTACATGCTGGAATTAAGGAGATTGAGAGGGGATCTGATTGAAACATATAAGATTATTAAGGGATTGGACAAGATAGAGGCAGGAAATATGTTCCAGATGCTGGGAGAGTCCAGTACCAGAGGGCATAGTTTGAGAATAAGGGGTAGGTCATTTAGGACAGAGTTAAGGAAAAACTTCTTCTCCCAGAGAGTTGTGGGGGTCTGGAATGCACTGCCTCAGAAGGCAGTGGAGGCCAATTCTCTGGATGCTTTCAAGAAGGAGCTAGATAGGTATCTTATGGATAGGGGAATCAAGGGATATGGGGTCAAGGCAGGAACCGGGTATTGATAGTAGTTGATCAGCCATGATTTCAAAATGGCAGTGCAGGCTCGAAGGGCCGAATGGTCTACTTCTGCACCTATTGTCTATTGTCTATAAATACAAAGAGATCTAGGAGTCCTTGTTCATCAGTCACTGAAGGTGAATGAGCAAGTGCAGCAGGCAGTGAAGAAGGCTAATGGAATGTTGGTCTTTATTACAAAGGGAATTGAGTACAAGAGCAAGGAAATCCTCTTGCATTTGTACAGAGCCCTGGTGAGACCACACCTGGAGTATTGTGTACAGTTTTGGTCTCCAGGGTTAAGGAAGGACATCCTGGCTGTAGAGGAACTGCAGAGTAGATTCACGAGGTTAATTCCTGGGATGTCTGGACTGTCTTACGCAGAGAGGTTAGAGAGACTGGGCTTGTACATGCTGGAATTAAGGAGATTGAGAGGGGATCTGATTGAAACATATAAGATTATTAAGGGATTGGACAAGATAGAGGCAGGAAATATGTTCCAGATGCTGGGAGAGTCCAGTACCAGAGGGCATAGTTTGAGAATAAGGGGTAGGTCATTTAGGACAGAGTTAAGGAAAAACTTCTTCTCCCAGAGAGTTGTGGGGGTCTGGAATACACTGCCTGGGAAGGCAGTGGAGGCCAATTCTCTGGATGCTTTCAAGAAGGAGCTAGATAGGTATCTTATGGATAGGGGAATCAAGGGATATGGGGACAAGGCAGGAACCGGGTATTGATAGTAGTTGATCAGCCATAGTCTCAAAATGGCAGTGCAGGCTCGAAGGGCCGAATGGTCTACTTCTGCACCTATTGTCTATTGTCTATGACCAACCTCTCAAAGCACTTCTTCACAGTAGATGTGAGTGCTACCGGGCGATAGACATTGAGGCTTCTCACCCTGCACTTCTTGAGCACCGGTAATGACTGATGTCCTTTTGAAGCAGGTGAGAATCTCTGACAGCAGCAGTGAAAGGTTTAAAATATCCTGGAACATGCTGACCATTTGGTCTGTGAGTTAAACCATTGTAACTTGTGTCCTGCGAGGGTTCACCCTCCTGAAGGAAGTTCTTACATCAGCCTCCAAGACAGAGATCACAAGATTACCAGCTACTGTGAGGATTCGCTCAGGTGTGGTATTATTCTCTCTTTCAAATCGGATATAGAAGCTGTTGAGCTCATGCATAAAAGGTAGTGAGAAAGTAAAGGTCCATGAGATCCAAAAGAAAATGGCAAAACGGATGTAAGATTAAATCAGCAGCAACAAGCGAAAGATAATGATATTTATCAGGTGTTTCTGTGATTGGGAGCCAATAGCTCAGTCAGAAAGCTTTGCAGTGCTGTGTCGGTCAGTCAAGTAGCAAATGGCGTTCAATCCAGAAAGTGTGAGGTAATACTCTTGGGGGATGTCAAGGGAGTCTAAAATACATGGCAAAAATCAAATGGTATTGAGAAAAGAGAACTGGGAGGTTTCAAGCAGCAGGACAGATCAGGAATTTCAAAGTTGAATTTCCATATGCACAAAAATATGTTTGCACAGGTGTGATGAAGAACTCAATTGCAGCAACATCACAGGCATGTAACATCACGTAAAGAACATGCACAAGGAAATCAAAGATTCACGGTTCAATATTCAACTTTGTTTATCACATGTAAGTCAAAGCAAAAATGTATCCTTTGCATTAACAACCAATACACCCGAAGGTGTGCCACACATTCCAGCCAACATAGCATGTCCACAATGCTCAGCGGAACAACACAGAACACAATAGATTCAGAACCAGAATCAGAACCAGGTTTAATATCACCAGCATATGTCTTGAAATTTGTTAACTTAGCGGCAGCAGTACAATGCAATACATGATAGTATAGAAAAAAGAAGTAAATCAATTACAGTAAACATATATTAAATAGTTAAATATATATAAAGTAGTTAAATTAAAAATAGTGCAAAAACAGAAATAATATTATAATAAAAGTGAGGTAGTGTTCAAGGGTTCAATATCCAATTCAGAATCAACAGAGGGGAAGAAGCAGTTCCTGAATTGCTGAGTGTGTGCATTTAAGCTTCTGTATCTCCTTCCTGATGGTAACTAGAAGAGGGCTTGGTCTGGGCGATGGGGGTCCTTAATAATGGACACCACCTTGATGAGGCAGCACTTCTTTAAGATGTCCTGGATACTATGGAGTCTAATATCCAAGATGGAGCTGACCAAACAGAACATAACAAGCAGCAAAACAAGCCCCATTTCTCCCTCCCACCCACTCATACCCGGACCTCTAACCCCAAGACCAGCCACCTTCCTTGGCCTTCAGCCTCTAGCCGACTCAGATTAAGACCTGGGCATGCAGACAATGGGCCTTCAACCACTCCAGTGGACTCACAGAGATTCTCAAACTTGAAGCTCTGGCCAACAGGCTTTGACCTCCGGACGTCTGATTCGACCACCAGGCCTCGGTCCTCGACGTCAACCACAGGGACCCACTGATCACCAAGCAGAAAGCCTTGAACTCTGAACTTGCTGACGCACAAAGTTTACCAGAAAGTACAAAAATAAACAAAAGTAAGGCCAGTTTCAGTGCAAACTGATTGAAGTGGACGTAGCTGTGCCATTTGGTTCAAGAACTGAATGGTTGGATAGAAGTGGCTCTTCTTGAAGTGTGGGAGGTACAGGCTTCTGAACCTCCTGCCCAATGGTAGCTGCACGAAAGTGGCCTGACCTGGATGGTGGGGATCGTTGATTATAGTTGTTGCCCTTTTGAGGCAGCACCTCTAGTAACAATAGTGGGGAGGGAGGTGCTTCAAAGGGTACATGAAAAACTTACCTTTATTAACTGAGGCACAGAACAAAAGAGCAGGAGGGTTAGATTGGAAATGTATAAACACGAGTTAAAACACAGCTTGAATACTGCATATGGTTTGGGTCACCACATTACAGCAAAGGTATGATTGGATTGAAGAGGATGTAGAGAAGAATTATGAGGATGTTTCTAGGTTAGTAAGATTGTAGTTGTGAGGAAGAGTTGATAGGCTTGTTTCCTTAGAGGATGCCAAAGGGAGGTTTAAGTGAGTGGCATAAATATCGATTTCTCCTTTCAGTAATACTCCCCCCCACCCTTCTTCTATTCCCCATTCTGGCTTCTAACCTCCTGCCTTTAATGTCCCCCAGGTGCCCCTGCTTGTTCCCTTTCTCCCATGGTCCATTCTCCTTTCTTATCAGATTCCTTCTTCTCCAGCCCTTTACCTTTCCTGCCCACCTGGCTTCATCTATCACCTTCTAGTGAGTCCTCCTACCCCTCCCCCCCCCCACCACCTTCTTATTCTGGCATCTTTCCCCTTCCTTTCCTGTCCTGAAGAAGTGTCTTGGCCCAAAACGTTGACTGCTAATTCATTTCCATGGATGCTGCCTGACCTGCTGAGTTCCAGCATTTTGTGTGTGTGTGTTGTAACTAATTACAGCTGACTTCATATTTAACCAGGAAACTGCCTCTGGCAGATAGCTTGTTTAAAACCTTCTAATGCTGAAAAGTAAACTTGTTAAAGTCAAAACTGAACTCAATTTTAGAATGAGATCATCCTTTTCCTATTCCCATGCTCACCAAATACCTGACCTTTGCAGTCCATGGAAAGTACATTCCAATGAACTGCACTCTGTGCAATAGCTCCTATGGAATGTTATTCCTCTAGGAATGAGACCTCATGATTTGTTTGCATTTTAACAGCCTAATTAATCTCTATCACTACTTTCAGCAGTTTGCCTCCTTGTGAACCCAGAACATTCCTTGGGCCATATACCCTCCTCATTCCTCATTCAAGAAAACAATGCCTCCCTATGTCAATACTGATAGAATTTTTTTTCAGTTATACAACCATTCTGAGAGTTTCATATTATCATGCCTATACTATCAGACCCTTCTGATGGGATTAACATGATCAGTGTCAGTTTTTTTTTTTGTTTTGCTTTTTAGCTGTATCAGGGCTGAAACGAGAATATTTAATCGTATCCATTGGGAGTACTACTGCTACTCGAGTCACCCCTAGACATCCTTGAAAGTACAGAAGCTGCATTCAGAGATCTTCTGCGCACTACTGTTGTAATGCATGGTTATTTGAGTTGGTTATTGAGTATTTGCCTCCTTCCTATCAACTTGAACCAGTTTGGTCAATCTCCACTGGCCTCTCTCATTAACAAGGCATTTTGCATCTTCACCTACAGAACTGTCGCTTACTGGGTATTTTTTTTGTTGTTTTTCACACCATTCTCAGTAAACTCTAGAGACTGTTGAAAATCCTGGGAGATCAGCAGTTGCTGAGGTACTCAATCCACCCTGTCTGGCACCAACAACCTTTCCATGGTCAAGGTCACTTAATTTACATTTCTTCACCTTTCTGGTGTTTAGTCTGAACAACAACTGAACCACTTGGCCATGTCTTCATGCTTTTATGCATTGAGTTTTTGGCTGGTTAGGTATTTGCAATAATGAGCAGGTGTAAAGGTATACCTAATAGTGTGGTCACTGAGTGTATTATTCAATTGGTTTGAAGTACAGGTTTCCCCCGCTATCCGAAGGTAGAGTGTTCCAATGAAACTGTTTGTAAGCCGAAATGTCGTAAAGCAAAAAAGCAATTAGCAATAATTTATATGGGAAAAATTTTTGAGCGTTCCCAGACCCAAAAAATAACCTACCAAATTATAGCAAATAACACATAAAACCTAAAATAACACAAACATATAGTAAAAGCAGGAATGATATGGTAAATATACAGTCTATTTAAAGTAGAAATATTATATGCATGGTGTAGTTTCACTTATCAGAATAGGGAAGACAGTGAGCCAAAATCAATTATGGGAAAAAAATCGGTACATACACGCATACGCATGTACACACATATACACGTACATGCCTACGCACATACACGCATACGCACGTACACGCATGCACACACAACTGCCTGCACAAGGCTTCACGGTCATGGTAGTCTTTCTTGGGGTAAACACACATATAAAGAGGGCGTCTTTTTTCGTAAAAGCGAAAATCCTCTTTGGTTAGCAAAAACAGGTACTAATGTAGGTATTTCGTAACAGCGAGCTGTCGTAAAGTGAATGTTTGAAGAACAGGGGCCACCTGTAAACCAAAAATGGTTTGATTTAATTCAGACCAATTGAATTACAAATCCTAATATCATCAAATTGTATGTATCAGTGTAAACCCAGTCTTTTAGGGCTATGAATCAAACAGGGTGATTAGTTAGAGAATAACATTGATCTGATGGAATAGTTGTACAGATCTGAAGTCACCAGAGAGACACTGAAGATGGTGACATAAAAGTCTTTATTTGTCACAACAAGCAAGCATTCTCATGACTTATCTTAAGGTAGATAAGTCCTCTGGTCCTGATGGGATGCATCCCAGGGTGCCGAGGGAACTGGCGGAGGTTATAGTAGAAGCATTGGTAATCACTTACGAAAACTCTCTAGACTCTGGGAAGGTCCCGGTGGATTGGAAGACAGCAAATGTCACGCCACCTTTTAAAAAAGGATGGAGGCAAAAGATGGGCAACTATAGGCCAGTTAGCTTAACATCTGCAGTCCAGAAAATGCTTGAAGCTGTCATTAAAGAAGAAATAGCAAAACATTTAAAAAGCAGTGGTTCCATTAGACAGATGCAGCATGGATTCAGAAAGGGCAGGTTTTGTTTGACAGACTTACTGGAGTTATTTGAGGACATAATGAGTGCAGTGGATAGAGGGGAACAGGTGGATGTCATATATTTGGATTTCCAGAAGGCGTTCAATAAGGTGCCACACAAAAGACTTATGAATAAGGTACGGATGCGTGGAGTTGGAGGAAGTGTATTGGTATGGATAGTGGATTGGTTATCCAAGAGAAGGCAGAGAGTTGGTATAAATGAGGGCTTCTCCGGTTGGCAGTCAGTGATGATTGAGGTGCTGCAGGGGTCAGTGCTTTACATTGATGATTTGGAAGAGGGGATACAGCAAAATTTGCTGATGACACGAAACTGACTGAATAAGCAAATTGTACAGAGGAGGTGGAGAGTCTGCAGAGGGATATAGATAGGTTAAGTGAGTGGGCAGATGGGACTTGAATCCCTGGCAGGGAGATTTGCTAAGGCTACTGGCGAGAGTTTAAACTAGAGTTGTTGGGGGTGGGAACTGAACTGAAGAGACTGGGGAAGAGGAGGTTAGGTCACAGATAGAGAAAGCTTGTAGTCAGCGCGAGAGGGAGGATAGGCAGGTGATAGAGAAGGGACGCGCTCAGACCAAAGGTTTGAGATGTGTCTATTTTTTTGTGTCTACCTTAACGCACGGAGTGTTGTGAACAAAACGGATGAGCTTAGAGCATGGATCAGTACTTGGAGATATGATGTGGTGGCCATTATAGAGACTTGGATGGCTCAGGGGCAGAAATGGTTACTTCAAGTGCTGGGTTTTAGATGTTTCAGAAAGGACAGGGAGGGAGGCAAAAGAGGTGAGGGTGTGGCACTGTTGATCAGAGATAGTGTCATGGCTGCAGAAAAGGTGGACGCCATGGAGGGATTGTTAACGGAGTCTCTATGGGTGGAGGTTAGGAACAGGAAAGGGGGCAATAAGTTTACGGGGTGTTTTTTATAGGCTGCCCAATAGTAACAGGGATATCGAGGAGCAGATAAGGGAAACTGATCCTGGAAAGGTGTGATAATAACAGAGTTGTCATCATGGAAGATTTTAATTTCCCGAATATCGATTGGCATCTTCCTAGAGCAAGGGGTTTAGATGGGGTGGAGTTAGTTAGGTGTGTTCAGGAAGGTTTCTTGACACAATATGTAGATAAGCCTACAAGAGGAGAGGCTGTACTAGATTTGGTATTGGGAAATGAACCTGGTCAGGTGTCAGATCTCTCAGTGGGAGACATTTTGGAGATAGTGATCATAATTCTATCTCCTTTACAATTGCATTGGAGAGAGATAGGAACAGACATGTTAGAAAAGCGTTTAATTGGAGTAAGGCATATATGTCAAACTCAAGGCCCGTGGGCCAAATCCGGCCCGCGGTGGAATTGTCTTTGGCCCGCGAGATAATATCTAATTACTATTAAAGCTGGCCCCAGTAATCGAAGCGCCTATGGCGTATGATATGGCTAATACTGAGTTTATTCAGGTACCAGGTTTTCAGGGTTTTTAGTGTTTATTCGGCAGTCTTGCTCGGCAGTCTTCTACATAAGAAATGGAATTTGTAAAGTGAAACACTTTGTAGTTATAGCAGAGACTGAGACACATGAGAGCAGGCTGAAAAAACGGAGGCAATGAAAGCTGCGTTCGCACGCGTCCGACTGATCCGACCCGCATGAAGCTGCATTTTGCTCAATCCGGCCCGTGACCTAAAATGAGTTTGACACCCTTGGAGTAAGGGGAATTATGAGGCTATCAGACAGGAAATTGGAAGCTTAAATTGGAAACAGATGTTCTTAGGGAAGCGTATGGAAGAAATGTGGCAAACTTTCAGCGGATATTTGTGTGGAGTTCTGCATAGGTACGTTCCAATGAGACAGGGAAGTTATGGTAGGGTACAGGAACCGTGGTGTACAAAGGCTGTAATAAATCTAGTCAAGAAGAAAAGAAAAGCTTACAAAAGGTTCAGAGAGCTAGGTAATGTTAGAGATCTAGAAGATTATAAAGCCAACAGGAAGGAGCTTAAGAAGGAAATTAGGAGAGCCAGAAGGGGCCATGAGAAGATTCAAGATTCAAGATTCAAAAACTTTATTGTCATACTAACTGTACATCAGCTCTGCAGGGCAGAATGAGACAGCGTTTCCCAGGAGCAGTGCAATCATAACAAACACAACACTAAATAATAAGCATAACAATAAATAGTAAAACACAACAGCCACATGTCAGTTAAAAACAAGTTATAAGTGTCCAGTGCAAGTTAAAAGTGTCCAAAGCAGAGTCAGGTAGAGCAGCTATTTAGCAGTCTGACTGCCTGTGGGAGGAAGCTGTTTAGTAGCCTTATGGTTTTAGTTTTGATGCTCCTGTAATGTTTACCTGATGGCAGAAGAACAAACAGTTCATGGAGAGGGTGTGAGGGGTCTTTAATGATGTACCGTGTCTTCTGGAGGCATCGACTCTGAAAGAGGTCTTGGACAGAAGGTAGAGAGACCCCAATAACCTTCTCTGCTCCCCTAACCACTCTCTGCAAGGCTTTTTTGTTGGCAGCACTGCAGCTGGAGTACCAGGTTGTGATGCAAAAGGTCAGCTCACTCCCAACCACTCCTCTGTAGAATGTAGTTAAGATGTTAGTGGGGAGTGATGCTTGTTTAAGCTTCCTCAGAAAGTGCAATCTCTGCTGGGCTCGTTTCACAATCCCAGTGGTGTTCCTGGACCAGGTGAAATTGTCCAAGATCTGCACCCCAAGGAACTTGATGTTTTCCACTCTCTCCACTGTGGAGCCACTGATGCTGAGGGGTGTGTGCTCAGGCTGAGACCGTCTGAAATCGACGAACATCTCCTTGGTTTTGGTGACATTTAGCGTCAAGTTGTTGTCACTGCACCAGCTCTCTAGGTGTTTGACCTCCTCCCTGTACATAGTTTCATCATTTTTGCTGATGAGCCCCTCCACTGTGGTATCATCAGCAAATTTAATGATCAGGTTCTCCTTGAATCTGGCTGCACAGTCATGTGTTAGCAGTGTAAACAGCAATGGGCTGAGCACACAGCCTTGTGGGGATCCAGTGCTCAGTGTGATGGAGTCAGAGATGTTCCTGCCAACACGGACTGACTGTGGTCTCTCAGGCAAGAAATCCAGAACCCAGCGACACATGGTAGTGTTAAGGCCAAGCAGCGACAGTTTCTCCACTAGTCACTAGAAGGCCTTAGCATACTCTAGCATACACATACTCTACAAGTATGTGAAGAGCAAGAGGATAAGATGTGAAAGAATAGGACCTATCAAGTGTGACAGTGGGAAAGTGTGTACGGAACCAGAGGAAATAGCAGAGGTACTTAAGGAATACTTTAATTCAGTATTCACTATGGAAAAGGGAATCTTGGTGATTGTAGTGATGACTTGCAGCAGACTGAAAAGCTTGAGCCTGTAGATATTAAGAAAGAGGATGTGCTGGGGCTTTTGGAAAGCATCAAGTTGGATAAGTCGCGAGGACTGGATGAGATGTATCTCAGGCTACTGTGGGAGGTGAGGGAGGAGATTGCTGAGCCTGTGGCGATGATCTTTGCATCATCAACGGGGACAGGAGAGGTTCCGGAGAATTGGAGGGTTGCAAATGTCATTCCTTTATTCAAGAAAGAGAGTAGAGATAGCCCAGGAAATTATACATCAGTGAGTCTTACCTCAGTGGTTGGAACATTGATGGAAAATGTCCTGAGAGGCAGGATTTATGAACATTTGGAGAGGTATAATATGATTAGGAATAGTCAGCATGGTTTTGTCAAGGGCAGTTCCTGCTTTACAAGCATGATTGAATTTTTTGAGGATGTGACTAAACACATTGATGAAAGAAGAGCAGTAGATGTAGTGTATTTCAGCAAGGCATTTGATAAGGTACCCCATGCAAGGCTTATTGAGAAAGTAAGGAGGCATGGGATCCAAGGGGACATTGCTTTGTGGATCCAGAACTGGCTTGCCCACAGAAGGTAAAGAGTTGTTGTAGACGGATCATATTCTGCATGGAGGTCGGTGACCAGAAGTGTGCCTCAGGGATCTGTTCTGGGACCCTCACTCTTCATGACTTTTATAAATGACCTGGATGACGAAGTGGAGGGATGGGTTAGTATTTTGCTGATGACACAAAGGTTGAAGGTATTCTGGATAGTGTGGAGGGTTGTCAGAGGTTGTCAGAGTGTGAAGTGGTTCATTTTGTTAGGTCAAATATGATGGCAGAATATAGTATTAATGGTAAGACTCTTGGCAGTGTGGAGGATCAGAGGGATCTTGGGGTCCGAGTCCATAGGACACTCAAAGCAGCTACGCAGGTTGACTGTGTGGTTAAGAAGACATATGGTGTATTGGCCTTTATCAATCATGGAATTGAATTTAGGAGCCGTGAGGTAATGTTGTAGCTATATAGGACGCTGGTCAGACCCCACTTGGAGTACTGTGCACATTTCTGGTCACCTTGCCACAGGGAGGATGTGGAAGCAATAGAAAGGGTGCAGAGGAGATTTACAAAGACATTGCCTGGATTGGGGAGCATGCCTTATGAGAATAGGTTGAGTGAACTCAGCCTTTTCTCCTTGGAGTGACGGAGGATGAGAGGTGACCTGATAGAGATGTATAAGATGATGAGATGCATTGATCATGTGGATAGTCAGAGGCTTTTTCCCAGGGCTGAAATGGTTGCCACAGGAGGACACAGGTTTAAGGTGCTGGGGACTAGGTACAGAGGAGATGTCAGGGGTAAGCTTTTACTCAGAGAGTGGTGAGTGCATGGAATGGGCTGCCAGCAACAGTGATGGAAGCGGATACGATAGGGTCTTTTAAGAGACTTTTGGATAGGCACATGCAGCTTAGAAAAATAGAGGGCAATGGGTAAGCCTTGTAATTGCTAAGGTCGGGACATGTTTGGTACAACTTTGTGGGCCGAAGGGCCTGTATTGTGCTGTAGATTTTCTATGTTTCTATGAATACAATGTCGCTAAATGTGAGATCATCCACTTTGGAAGGAATAGTAGAAGAGCAGATTATTATTTAAATGGTGAAAGGTTGCAGCATCCTGTTGTGCAAAGGGACTTGGGAGTTCATGAATCACAAAAAGTTGGCTTGCAGGTACAACAGGTTATTAAGAAGGCAAATGGAATGTTGACCTTCCTTGCTAGAGGGATTGAATTCAAGAGCAGGGAGGTCATGCTGCAACTATACGGGGTATTGGTGAGGCCACACCTGGAGTATTGTGTGCAGTTCTGGTCTCCATACTTGAGGAAGGATATACTGGCTTTGGAGGTAGTGCAGAAGAGGTTCACCAGATTGATTCCAGAGATGAAGCAGTTAACCTATGAGGAGAGATTGAGTAGCCTAGGACTAGACTGTCTGGAATTCAGAAGAATGAGAGGGGAACTTATAGAAACATACAAGATTTTGAAAGGAATAGATAAGATAGAAGTAGGAAAGTTGTTTCCATTGGTAGGTGAGACTAAAACTAGGGAACATTGTCTCAAGATTCAGGGGAGAAGATTTAGGATGGAGATGAGGAGAAACTTGTTTTTCCCAGAGAGTGGTGAATCTGTGGAATTCTCTGCCCAGGGAAGCAGTTGGGACTTCTTCACTAATATATTTAAGATACAGTTAGATAGATTTTTACATAGTTGGGGAATTAAGGGTTATGGAGAAAAGGCATGTAGATGGATCTGAGTTTACAGACAGATCAGCTATGATCTTATTGAATGGTGGGGCAGGCTCGATGGGCCAGATGGCCTACTCCTGCTCCTATTTCTCATGTTCTTATGAAGACATTCTCGGTAAAGTCTCCTAAACCCCAAGGTACAACACATTTTTATACCCTTAAGATCAAAGGTAACAGTTGATATTTCAATACCATTTCTTTTCTTTCTTTCTTCAATATTTTCATTAGTTTCTACATAGTTTCTTCATAGAAGAATGCAGAGTACAAGGAAGTGTATATAGAAGGTCAAAAAAGGTAAAAATAACTACAAATTACATTATATCTGTTCATAATAACAGTCTCATTACCCCATATTCATATAAGTTAATCAATAGTTATATTGAAATATACTAATTTATTACAAAAAAAAACTAACCCCTACCAAGACCAAAACTGTTCATTAAGGAGAAAAGAAGGTAAAATACCTTCTCATATAATAAAAATTAATAATAGCCAACATCTGAGATAAACAATGAATTGAAGGTTTTGAAAATGATTCAGAAAAGGTCCCCACAATGTTTGAAAGTCTTGAGGAGATTCAGAAATTGAACAACAAATCTTCTCTAAGTCTAAGCATGACATAACGTCACATAGCCACTGAGCATGAGTAGGAGGAAAAACATCTTTCCATTTAAACAAAAACGTCCTCCTAGATATAAGAGAGCTAAAGGCCAAGATACCATTTCAACAGTTACAATGACACTGTTTAGTTCAATATTTTGGTGTGACAAATGGTTCCTTTGAGATACATTGTGGAAGCACATTGTAATTGATAAAAAGGTCCAAAAATGTTTGGGAGAAACTAATTAACACAAATATTCTAAAAAACCTTTCGGTGACAGAGAGTCAGACCCCAATATTAATGTTGTCAGGGCTATCTCTGAGTACACAAATATAATAAATTCACAAAAACTAATGATTGCCTATACCTGTGACCATGTTTGACGTGCTAAGTAACAACATTGAACTGGTCTGCCAACTTGAACTCAAATCACAATGTTGTAAATAACTTAGCCAAGTTTGATGCAATCCAATTAATACAACTCCCATTGTCTTAACATTTAGCTCTTGAATATGCAGTCTCTTAGTCTGTGGAGCAGCCTATGCTTTTAACTTCAATTTACAGCTTGCAATTTACAAAAAGGGACTGAAGGCTAATTGCAAGCTTCCTGAATTTATTTACATTTACAGAAATGAAGCCTGGTTCTTGTTTGAATTAATAACACATACTCCCTAGCATCCTCCACCTACAGAGCCCACATATGAATGATCTGTAGTTACCTTTAAACACCATCATAATCGCTAAATAAAACTGCTGGAGAAAAGGGATTCAGGTGCAAGATTCCAATTAGTTATCTCCAAGTGAAATTGAAAATCCCCAATGAATTCCAACTACATCATTAAATCCTTACTACCGTCTTGTCCTATAAGACATGCGCTGTTCTACTTCTGTTATCTTACAGCACAGATAACGCTCCCATCTGCTACATGCATAAATTAAAGAGGTCAGAGTTTGGCAAGGGAAGTGATTTTCTATGATGGATTTTCCTATTAAAATATTCTGACAAACACAAAAATACCATAGATCACAGTTGTTATTATTGCGTTTAGACACCTTGAAAATTAACTCCCCTATGGAGATGCCTTTGATGACATTTCACTGGGATCTTGGCCAGCTGGTACAACTGGCTCTCAAATGTCTCACAGCAGGTGCAAAAGGGAAGCAGAACCACAGCAGGGAGGCAATGGATCAGATCTGAGGGAGCTTTCCAATCTACAAATGGGATCAGTAGTTTATTGGTTTCAACATTCGCTGAACCAGGAGAGGAAAAAAAAACTTCACAATTGAGTCTATCTTTTCTTTGAATGGCTGTTTTCCTATGGTAGCCCACAAGTTGCTGGAGGGACTCAGTAGTTTAGACAGCGTCTATGGAGGAAAATGAAAATTTGAAGTTTTGAGTTGCAACCCTCACCTGTACTGAAAGATAGAAGGGAGACAGCCTGTGTAAAAACGTGGGGGAATGGACTGGCGAGCAATAGGTGAATCCAGCTGAGGAGGAGATAAGCAGATGGAGGAGAGGAGAGTAGAAGTAGTGACTAAGGCTCAGTGATAACAAGTGGAGGTGACAAAAGGCTGCAGATTATGGAATGTATTAGGAGAGGAACATGGAGCATGGAATCAAGTGGGAGAAGGGGAGGGGACGGATGGGAATGGCCATAATAGAGGAACCTGTGTATGGAATGTGGGTGGATGAAAAAGATGGAGGAGGGGAAAGAAACAGGGTGATGGCGACTGGGATAAGTGGAGGACCGGGTAGATCAAGTAGAGAAAGAAAAGAGAGAGGGAAGGAGCAATTTACTGGAAATTGGAAAATTGAAGTTCAAGCTGTGTTCCTCATCTTTCTGGGTTGCTTCAGTACATTCCACAGATCCCTATAAAAATATTCAAAGGCTTATACCCCAAAGTCAGCTCTGTGTTTACAAATTGAAGTCAAAACCTTAAAGTCTCCTTTATTAGGACCCACGTGCTCAGAGACACACATATTTGCTAAGTTCATGCTTCCTATTTCAATTATTCACCTATTTCTTTTGGAACAACTGGTTCATGCTATTTCATTCAAGTTACTCCAATTTGCCAGTGTTTGGTTCCTACACTTCTAGACCTTCCCAATCCATGTACCTGTCCAAGTGGCTTTTAAAAGTTGTTACTGTCCCTACCTCAACCACTTCTGGTGGCAACTGATTCCACTCTGATATCACCCTTTCATAAAAAGATTGCTCTCAAGTCCCTTTTAAATCCCTTTCACCCTAAACCTATGCCATCTAATTCTTGATATCTGGGAAAAAAGTTGTGTGCATTCATCCTGATGCAAAAGAGAATATGTTTCAAACACACTTTATTATTTTTAGAGCACTTTGGAATGTCTTGAGGTCAAGAAAGATGTTAAATAAATTCCAGCATTAGTGCTTACTTCCTCTCAGAGGGCCAATAGGGTCTCTTCAATTTCTGAGCCAAACCTCACAGGGCTTGTACAGAAGCAGTTAGAGTAGTTAACTGCTCCCAGAAGCCTCAATAGTTTCAGCAGTATATTGAGGGTCTGGTAGTCCATAATTGTTCAGCAATAATTGTGGATTGTACAGCCGCAACATCCCTTCAACAGTGAACTGTCTGCACACGCAGCAACTGTCTGAAAAAAGCATAGGCTCGCCACTTACGGGTTTCCCTAATGTCAACTTGCGAGCAGAAAAGTCACTGATACAACTGACAAGACCATGTATGCTGCTCCCTTGATTTGCTGGTGGTAAACATCGGTGAAGGATGGTAGTGCGGTTGTCTCACAGCTCGTGACACAAGTTCAGTCCTGATGTCAGGAGTGCAGTTTGCAATTTCTCCCTGTGACCCTGGTCTCTTCCCAAATCCCATAGGTGGCGGCATGTTGTACTGAAGACGTTAAAGGAAAGTAAGTAGGGAATAGGACTGGCATGATTGCTTTGATTGCTGGCATAGACTCATTGAGCTGAATGGTCTCAAGTAGCTTCTGTGTGGAGGAAGGAATTGTTGTTGCTTTGGATTGGACTCTAAATCCCAGTCAACATTCTTACTGCCTTGCTAAAGCAGCCAACATAATGAAAGACACCTCCTACCCCGGACATTCTCCCTTTTCCCCTCTCCCATTGGGCAGAAGATACAAAAGTCTGAAAACACCTAACACTCTACGCAGGAACAGCATCTGTAGTTTCTTGTATCTCCAAGTATTATGGTATTTCTCTTGTCCAAGTTCATTAACTCAGGTAGATGTTAGAGTATTGTCAACAGTTTTTGGCCCCATATCTCAGAAAGGAAGTGTTGTCTCACAGCAGGTGATTCCAGGAATGAAGGGGTTAACAAATGAGGAGTGTTTGGCAGCTGGAATTTAAAAGAATGTGGGGGATCTCATTGAAACCTATCGAATGTTGAAAGGACTAGATAAGGTGGATGTGGAGAGGATGATTCCTCTGGTAGGGATATCCAGAACCAAAGGGCACAGCCTCAAAACTGAGGGGTGACCTTTTACAGCAGAGGTAAGGAGGATTTTTTTTAGCCAGAAAGTAGTAAATCTGTGGAATGCTCTGCCACAGACAGCTGTGGAGGCCAAGTCCATGGGTGTATTTAAGCAAAAGTTGATTGTTTTCTGATTGGTCAGGACATTAAAGGTGATGGTGAGAAGGTAGGTGTATGGGTTGAATGGAATCT
This sequence comes from Hemitrygon akajei, assembly GCF_048418815.1. Lineage (NCBI taxonomy): Eukaryota > Metazoa > Chordata > Chondrichthyes > Myliobatiformes > Dasyatidae > Hemitrygon > Hemitrygon akajei. The sequence continues at coordinate 20,759,652 of NC_133145.1, read as the reverse complement.
GGGATCAGCCATGATGGAATGGCAGTGCAGACTCAATGGGCTGAATGGCCTAATTCTGCTCCTACGTCTTATCATCTTATGTTCCAACATAAACACTCAGACCTGTTCACCTCACCTATGTGTAAGGGGTTTCTTCTTTATGTTACTGCGTATGTTAATCAAAATGGCTTCTTTGTTCAGTTAAAAGTAAGAATGCTTCTTTGTTATGGTAACTGGTGAGAGAGTGCTTTCTCTCGCAGCTTGTTTGGGTTATAATTACTGATAACGAGAATTGTATTCATTTGTTAACCAATTGGGATAGATGTTATTCTTTCTTGTGGGTCTGTAAACTAGTGTTGCGTGGAATTTTGGGGAGTTGGAGGGGAGAATGCGAGGAAAGGGGACGTGCTGGATGTGCTCTGGTCGACCACCGAGGTTGGTCCCAGGTGGTGAGTTGAGGAGGTCAGAGAGGATCAAATAGCGGACCGAAGACTTCGATAGTTGAGCTCCAATGGTTGTGCACGAATTGACTGAACTCTGATGTTTTGGCGCCTTTTCTTTCTTTTCTTTCATATATAGTGTATTGCTATTAATCACCTAGTTCTAGTAAGATTTATAAAGTGTATTCTGTAAACGTACATGATGTGTGGTTTGATATTGTGTGTGTGAGTTTGTACCAGTGTGCATTTCACAGCATCCACGTATACAGGAGGCACGGTTTGGCGGGTGGACGGATTTTCCCCTAGACATACATCAGCCGATCACGTGAGTGTTACATATGCATATGATAATAAACAAATTTGACTTAGACTACTGTGTATTGGTAACTCCACTTTTTATTCAGTTGACTGCAATGTGTCTATTGACAGCTGTGGTCGAAAACACCCTGAATCCATTAGGACAAGAAGATTTCTTTCTGCCTTCAATACCATATTCATCCATTTTCTTGCTGGACCCAATCTAGTCTAAAACAATATTAATCAATGAACTAAGATTCCAGCATCAGTATCCAAAAGCACCAGTCACTGTGAAGTCTAGGGATGGGATAACCTTGATCTGTAATGGGCTATCAGTACAAAGATAGGGACACAGAATGAAAACAGGGCTTCTGCACGTGCATACATACTGAGCATTAATCACAAGATTTTACACAAACTTCTGTTTAGTGTTCCCTCTAACCATTAATGTGAAACAAAAGGTTTGTTTAGGACTTTGGAGGACATGAATATGTACATGTTAGTTGTCCAATAATATCTACATGTGATTTACCTTAACTCAGGCAGAAGCAGTGTTGTGAATGGCAATTCCTTTTGATCACCCCAGATGTAAATGGATCAGAACTTGCATCATCTTCCAACCTAACTAACCCAGCAGGGTGTCTGCAGATGCATTGTAAGTATCCAAACAGAAAACTCTGCAGGGAGAATCAACCCTGATAAAAATCCTTTGAGTCAGCATGCTTTTGAAAGCATGACAAAACATGGCACCTTATATTCCATCTGGGTCGCCCTCAACGTGATAGCATGAATATGGATTTCTCCCTCACCCTCCCCTCTTCTTTTATTCCCCACTCTGGCCTATCTCCTCTTCTCACCTGCCTATCACCACACCCTGGGTCCCCTCCTCCTTCCCTTTCTGCTATATTTCACTCTCCTCTCCTATAATTGCTTCTTCTCCAACCCTTTATCTTTCCTATCCAACTGGCTTCAACTACCGCTTTCTAGCTCTCCTCCTTCCCCAACCCTCAACTTCTTACAGGGGCTACGGTGGGAAACTTTGTCGCATGATACGAGCAGAATCATCTGCAGCTTAATGTGAAAAAGACTAAGGAGCTGGTGGTGGACCTGAGGAGGGCTAAGGCACCGGTGACCCCTGTTTCCATCCAAGGGGTCAGTGTGGACATGGTGGAGGATTACAAATATCTGGGGATATGAATGGACAATAAACTGGACTGGTCAAAAAACACTGAGGCTGACTACAAGAAGGGTCAGAGCCGTCTCTATTTCCTGAGGAGACTGAGGTCCTTTAACATCTGCCGGACGATGCTGAGGATGTTCTACAAGGCTGTGATGGCCAGTGCTATCATGTTTGCTGTTGTGTGCTGGGGCAGCAGGCTGAGGGTAGCAGACACCAACAGAATCAACAAACTCATTCGTAAGGCCAGTGACATTGTGGGGGTCAAAATGGACTCTCTGCTGGTGGTCTCTGAAAAGAGGATGCTGTCCAAGTTGCATGCTATCTTGGACAATGGCTCCCTTCCACTCCATAATATACTGGTTAGGCACAGGAGTACATTCAGCCAGAGACTCATTCCACCGAGATGTAACACTGAGCGTCATAGGAAGTCATTCCTACCTGTGGCCATTAAACTTTACAACTCCTCCCTCGGAATGTCAGACACCCTGAGCCAATAGGCTGGTCCTGGACTTATTTCCACTTGGCATGATTAACTTATTATTATTTAATTATTTATGGTTTTATATTGCTATATTTCTTCACTATTCTTGGGTGGTGTGGCTGAAACGAAACCCAATTTCCCTCGGGATCAATAAAACATGTCTGTCTGTCTGTCTATCTGTCTTATTCCGTCATTATCCCTCTTCCTTCTCAGTCCCGAGGAAGTGTCTCAGTCTGAAAGGTTGACTGGTTATTCATTTCCAGAGATGCTACCTGATCTGCTGAGCTCCAGCATTTTGCATGTGTTGCTTTGGATTTAGAGCATCTATGGACTTTTTTGCATTTACATGAAGTATTATTTAGATAAGAAAGAGATAAAGCAACAGTACTGTTCCCAAGCAATGCCCATAATGTATGAATGTAGAATACCCAGAACACTATTCAGCTATTTAGAATGCATCATTGGTGCTATAACCTCTTCAATATTTCTCCTGAGTCTTAATGAGCCTCATGCACGAGAGGTGAGCAAGCCCAGAGTGTTACTGGCTCTTCTGAATTTCATTATCCTGCAGGATAATGTGCAACAACTGTTGATGGTATCTCCTTGACCACTGACAGTAGCGACCCTGGAAACACTTTGCATCAGATCTGTCATTACTTAAATTAAATGAACATCCCCATTAATCTGCAAATATATTTGCACTACCACTTCCATGGGCTGGTGATCTGATTTCAGATCATTGGTAATATGAAAAGGGACGACGTGGAGAAAAGTATTCATGTTGCAAGTTGGAGTCATCTGGAATGTATTGTAGAGAAAGAGAAGTGGCAGTAACTCTCAAAATGAACTAATTATGTAAAGATAAAACAGAAGGATGGGCAGAGGAGGGAGACAGAGCAGAAATCTGGGGGGGGGGGTGCGGTGGGGAAGCAGGGTGAAGGGACCGATGGTAAAAAAGTAAAGATAGTGTGTAATCAGACTATCAGAAAGTGCAGGCAGATGATGGGACTTAGTTGCAGCCAACAGGCTTAGTATCCAAACATTAGAGATGCAGAATCAGAAAGGATAGCAAATACGATACTCAAGGTGTTATATCTAAATGCGTGTGGTATAAGAAATAGGGAGGATGATCTTGTTGCACGATTACAAATGGCCAGGTATGCTGTTGTGGTCATCACTGAATCGTGGCTGAAGGATGGTTGTAGTTGGGAGCTGAATGTCCAAGGATACACGTTCTATCAGAGAGACAGGAAGGTAGGCAGAGGGGGTGGTGGTGGCTCTACTGGTAAAGAATGGCATCAAATCAGTAGAAAGATGTGACATGAGATCGGGAGATGTTGAATCCTTGTGGGTTGAGTTAAGAAACTGCAAGGGTAAAAGGACGTTGATGGCAGTTATATACAGGCCTCCCAGCAGTGGCTGGGAGGTGGACCACAGGTTACAACAGGAAATAGAAAAGGCATATCAAAGGGGCAATGTTATGGTAGTTGTGGGAGATTTTAACATGCAGATCGATTGGGAAAATCAGGTTGGTAATGGATCTCAAGAGAGGGAGTTTGTTGAATGCCTAAGAGATGGCTTTTTAGAGCAGTTTGTTGTTGAGCCTAAGAGATCAGCTATACTGGAGTGTGTGTTATGTAATGAACCGGAGGCGATCAGGGAGCTTAAGGTAAAAGAACCCTTAGGAACCAGTGATCACAATATGATTGAGTCCAACTTGAAATTTGATAGGGAGAAAGTAAAGTCTGATGAAACAATATTTCAATGGAGTGAGGGAAAGTACAGTGATATGAGAGAGAGTTGGCCAAAGTAAATTGGAAGGAGCTGCTGGCGGGGATAACAGCAGAGCAGCAATGGCATGCATTTCTGGGGAAAATGAGGATGGTGCAGGAAACATGTATAACAAAAATGAAGAAATACTCAAATGGTAAAATAGTACAACCATGGCTGACAAGGCAAGTCAAAGCTTTTCTAAAAGGAAAAGAAAGGGCATACAACAAAGCAAAAATTAGTGGGAAGATAGAGGATTGGGAAGTTTTTAAAAACCTGCAGACAACAACTGAAAAAATCATTAGAAGGGAAAAGATAAAATAGTAAAAGTTTTTTCAAGTATGTTAAAAATAAAAGAGAAATGAGAGTGGATATTGGACTGCTAGAAAATGAAGCCGGAGAAATAACAACAGGAGCAAAGGAGATGGCTGATGAACTAAATGAGTATTTTGCATCAGTCTTCACTGTGGAAGACACTAGCAGTGTGCCTGATGTTGTAGTGTGTGAGGGAAGAGAAGTGGGTACAATTACTATTACAAGAGAGAAGGTGCTCAAAAAGCTGAAAGACCTAAAGGTACCTAAGTCACCCAGACCAGATGAACTGCACCCTAGGTTTCTGAAAGGGGTAGCATCAGAGATTGTGATGGCTTTAGAAAGATCTTTCAAAAATCATTGGACTCTGGCATAGTGCCAGAGGATTGGAAAATTGCAAATGTCACTCCACTCTTTAAGAAAGGAGGAAGGCAGCAGAAAGGAAATTATAGACCAGTTAGCCTGACCTCTGTGTTTGGGATGATGTTGGAGTCAATTGTTAAGGATGAGGTGATGGAGTACTTGGTGACACAAGACAAGTTAGTACAAGGTCAGCATGGTTTCCTTCAGGGAAAATCCTACCTGATGAACCTGTTGGAATTCTTTGAGGAGATTGCAGGTAGCATAGATAAAGGGGATGCAGTGGATGCTGTATATTTGGACTTACAGAAGGCATTTGACAAGGTGCTACACATGAGGCTGTTAAGAACCCATTGGCAGAGTGGTAGGAGGCAGCGAGTGGGAATAAAAGGATCCTTTTCTGATTGGCTGCCAATGACTGGTGATGTTCTACAGGAGTCGGTGTTGGAACCACTTCTTTTTATGATGTATATAAATAATTTAGATGATGGAATAGATGGCTTTGTTCCCAAGATTGCAAATGATATGAAGATTGGTGGAGGGGCAGGTAGTGTTGAGGAAACAGACAAGATGCAGAAGGACTTAGACAGATTAGGAGAATGGGCAAGAAAGTGGCAAATGAAATACAATGTTGGAAAATGCATGGTCATGCACTTTGGTAGTAGAAATAAATTTGTGGACTATTTTCTAAACGAGGAGAAAATCCAAAAATCTGTGATGCAAAGGTACTTGAAGAAGAACACCCTAAAGGTTAACTTGTAGGTTGATTTGGTGGTGAGGAAAGCAAATGTGATGTTAGCTTTCATTTCAACAGGTCTAGAATACAAGAGCAAGGATGATTCCAGGAATGAAAGGGTTATCATACGAGGAACATTTGATGGCTCTGAGTCTCTACTTGCTGGAATTCTGAAGGCTGAGGGGGAGCCCATTGAACTTTTGAATGTTGAAAGGCCTAGACAGAGTAGATGTGGAAAGGATGTTTCCCATGGTGGAGAGTCTAGGACAAAAGGGCATAGCCTCAGGATAGAGGGGCACCCTTTCAAAACAGAGATGCGGAGTAATTTCTTTAGCCAAAGGGTGTTGAATTTGTGGAATTTCTTGCCACATGCAGCTGTGGAGGCCAGGTCACTGGGAGTGTTCAAGGCAGAGATTGATAGGTTATTGATCGGACATGGCATCAAAAGTTATGGGGAGAAGGCCTGGATCTGGGGTTGAGGAGAAGAAAAAAGGATCAGCCATGATTGAATGATGGAGTAGACTCGATGGGCCAGATGGCCTAATTCTGCTCCTATGTCTTATAGTCTTATGGTCTAAATCTCCTTCAGAGTGATAAACACAACTGGAAAAACTTAAAGCGTCAAACTTTGTTGTCAATGTTTCACGTTGAAGCCTAAAAGTGCAGAAGGGAGATGGTGAAAAAGACAAATCTCCCCTCTTCAATGTCCAAATTTGGCAAGTTTTAGTCCATGGACATTGCAACCTGAGCTCTTGACATACTTGCTGCATTTGGTTTCACATGACTTATTTGATTCCTTATGGAATTGTTGTTACTTTAATTGTGAATGTTTGTTGTAGCTTGCTCACTATCTTGAGAAATATTTATCTACTTGTGTATTATGAATGAAAGATTAAGTATTTGTCTGAACATGCTAGGACCTTTGGCTGTGTAGTCACTGTTCATCCCGGTAACTCTCTGAAGTTGGTGACAGACTGACATTTCAGAAAAACAAATGCAGGAGTTCCACAGATGCTAACATTATGATGTAAGTGCAGAAACTGCAGGAAACTCTTAGGTCAGGCAGCTACAAATGAAAGACAAGCAAAGAATTAATGTTTCAGATCAGACTTGTAAAGATGCTAGAAATGAACAAATTTTACAGAAGTTCATAGCCAAGTAAAGGGTAGGGAGCGAGACAGAGAACAGAGGCAAGGACAGAGATTTTAAAGGACAACAGTGATAAATTGGACAGAGCTAATAATGGAAACAAAGATGGAAATGCAAGGTTGGCGCAAAGAATGTGTAAACAATCACAGAATGTCCAAAAGAAAATGAGCAATTAAAATCTTATACAGCAGTTAATGAAGCAAATCTATCACTCTGCATTCTTGAATCTCATTGGGAAATTAATATCTTCATTTCTTTGTATCGAGGAAGCTCAGTAAGAAAATGCTAAAGCTCTGAAGTGCTGAGTGTGATAAACGACACTGTGAATTAATAGACTCAATGAAGGCTGGGCCATTTCACTAGCTTCTCTATAAAGTTTTAATTAGGACATTGCTGGAACTCTTCATTTTATACAGCCTCGGGACACATATCTTAAAAGAAAACCTTATCATATAATTAAACATAAACAAGTGTTGCTCGGATGAATTAACTGCCTTGTCTAACTCTGCCGAGATTGTAGGTCAGACACATCCAGACTTCTCCTTTTAAATAACCTTGGCAAACAAATACTTCATCTCCACTGGAAGCTGCTTAATGTAGTTACTCGATCACTTTGTTTTTGGATGAATGGGAGTGGCAACACAAGGGAAGTAATGTTAAATGCTGGTTCAAGGAGTGCACAGGACTGCATCCAAATTAGATAAAACATTTTTGCTTTAAGTCGCTAGCAACTTTAATTTGCTTTTCCATCCTCATTCTGACCTCCGGCAGAGTTGTAATAATATATGTCAGATGTTTTAAGAGCAGGATATAATTTTTACATTTGGCATTTGACACCCTTTTGAACTCAACAATGATATCAAGACTTCTAGGAAATAATCTCTGCTCTCATTTTCTCCGGTAACAATTGCTGTTAAGGATTTACCAGTTGCTGCTCTATTTACATCTCCCCTTTGCCAACTATTGCTTTTTTCACTTGCCTTAAACTCCTGCCCCATAATTTCTTCTGGCATGTAAGCTCTCTGACTGTCCAAGCCATTAATGCCCTTCAAGAATTCCAGAAGACCTTCCTCCCCTCAACCATCTGATTTCTGAATGGACGTTGTACCCATGAACATTGCCTCACTATTTTTTCTATTTTTGCACTACTTATTCAACTATTTCATATATATATATATTTTTCTGTAATTCATACTTTTTTCTCTATTATTATGTGTCACATTGTACTCCTGCCACAAAGACAATAAATTTCACAACATACTCTATGCTGGTGATATTCAACCTGATTCTGATTCTAGTTTCTCTGCAACAATGCTTGATTTGGGTGAAAACCATCCAACTACCATCGTAGCACCCCATGGACATACTCCTTCACCTGAAGCTTATATAGTTAATGATTTAATGTTATTCCACTAGGTTTCCTAATGATGGAAACCATATACAGAGGAAAAAGGAGATCTCCATTGAGTAGAGGTGTGCTCATGCAGAGTGCAAGGCTGCCTGATTCTTGGCTGGAGCAGAAGGGGCAATGAGCAAAGTGATGGAGAGCTATTCCAACAGCAGCAACAAAAAGGTGCTGGAAAAATGATGGTGCCAGCAAACAAGGCTATCAAAGGCAACATCCTCAAGACAGCTCATGAAGCAATTCCTTTCATTCCTTTTACATCTTCTTTTATTTCAGATATCGTTCTGCTACTGTTACATCTTCTTTTACTTCAGACATGGTTCCGTTGTCTACATTCTGGTGGCGTGACTTTGGGCTGATCGGGTGATCTGGCACATTCCTGTCTCTGAGAGTGGCTGCGACCAAAGCGTGAAGCATAGAGACCAGGAAACCTAACGATGGGACATGAGCTCATGATTAACTCCACCTCTTGCTGATCTCACTGATAAAAGTGCCAAGGAAGACTGAAATGATCAAGCCCAGTGTGAAAGGCAAGTGTGTCTTCAGTGCTGTCCACCAACCTCTTCCTCAGAGAAGGTATCCGTGTGTAGCAGCCTCTCCTCTCCCCTCTCTCCCCCTCATTTGGTGCTCCCGAGGGAAGGTCCCAGCATTTGAATGACCTCTCTCTCCTCAATGCTGTTGGCGGATGGAGCTGGATTAAGGTTTAATCAACACCGATTACAGATTTGGACTCTAATTCAATCTTTATGATGTGAATTACTTCTAGTTCCAAAGTACTGGAGAGTTTAACATCGGTAGCTGAGCGAAGGGCGCTGAGTAGGCTACGGTCAATTATGGATAACTCTGAACATCCTCTACATAGCACCATCCAGAGACAGAGAAGCAGTTTCAGCGACAGGTTACTATCGATGCAATGCTCCTCAGACAGGATGAAGAGGTCAATACTCCCCAATGCCATTAGGCTTTACAATTCTACCGCCAGGACTTAAGAACTTTTTAAAAGCTATTATTAATGCTTTTTGAGATAGTGATTTAGATGCATATCATATTTTTTTTTACTGAGTTAAGTATTGTATGTAATTAGTTTTGCTACAACAAGTGTATGGGACATTGGAAAAAAGTTGAATTTCCCCATGGGGATGAATAAAGTATCTATCTATCTATCTATCTATCTATCTAGTTCTGGTTACTCTTTTGTTGCTAATACTTTTGGGTGATTTTTGAATCGGGTTAGCCTGTAGATAATGAACACTGAGCTGAACCGAAGTGAAATATGCCTTTTGATTTTGTGTTTTATACTCTGTGTTTTCACTCAGTTTTTTGTCACCATTTGCACATTTTTGCACGTGGGGGGAGGTGGATTTGATGTTTAATTCTTCTGTTTGAACGGGTTTCTCTTTGTTTCGTGACTGTGGGGAAGACGAATCTCAGAGTTCTAATACTGCATTTATACTTCGATAATAAATGAACTTTGAATCTTTGAAAAAACTGAATTTATCCTATCTTTTACCAATGTAGTGACTGCAGGGAGTATGAAAAGGATTTAACAGCAAATTAATGGATGGATTCTGACTGAGGCAAATGGTGTCACTGGGAGTGAGCAATAACCATGGGTTGAAAATTGAGTGGCACCTAGAAATAAACACAGTACAGTATTTTGGCATGGTTAATAGGATGTGGGAATGTTGCAACATGCAGAGACAGTGAAGCTAGTAGATATAGAAGTGTGTTTTGTTCAACAAAAATGAGCAACAGGCTTCACATTGAGCTTCTCTTGGAGGCAGAGGCCTCCTGACCCAATATTACATGACACTTTTATATGCTAAAGATCAAAGGTAACAGCAGGACAGTCCTATAGTTACAATTTTTCCTTTGAGTTGCATATAGTTTTCCAACACCTCTGTCTTCATATCCACACTCCAGACACCCAAAATGGATGTTAATCAGCATCATCTGGTTTGCAATCACTTATATGTCCATTGCCTCCTTCCCAGCTGGCTGACTGTACTTTAATTACTTTCTTTATCTTCACCCCTTCATTCTCTGATGACTAAAACCATCAGCAGTGGCTGTCAGTAGTTACTCTCTGGTCAGGGCACCAGTAGGGTAAATGCACTGGCCCCCTCATCGATGCACAGGAGGGGTTGGGGTAGTTTCTATCTGAATGACTGCTAGGAGCTCACCCCGGTGCCAACTCCTTCCAGGCTGTCCAGTCAATCACTGGCCCAACCACTGAAAGGGCCCAGCTCATTTGTACTCACTCCCCTTTCAGGCTGGGGTGACTGCCTTCAGACCTGTGAGTATTTTATATCTTTCACAGTTTGCCACGCCATCGAAGTTGTAGAACAATGTTTCTGCTGTAATGCAGATCCCTTCCCATCTACTTACCCCAATATTTCCCTATTCTGAGCTACACAACTAATCATCTACCTTCAGCAACTAGCCTTCATTTTAGAGTACAGTTACTGTTATACTTTAACATGCTGTTCACGGCTTGCTGTCGTGCTCTCTCGGTGACTTCTGCATTTGTGTTTGTTGTGGATCTTCTTCCATCAGGTGCGGTCAGATCTGATGCAGCCGGCTGGTGATCATCACTTGGATTCTCTGCAAAGTCACTGTTATGGGGCACCCTTGACCTCTCACTCCGTCTGTGGGAGCAACAAGAGGGTGAGTCATGTGATTTAACCTGAGTCCAGTATTTCCACTGGCTGCCTTGCCGGGACTGTACACCAACGCAGGCATGATTTCTCTGGAGCACCAGCTAAGGTTCTGTCCATCTGGCACTGAAATCTGTCTTTTAGGCAGCTCCTTTAATAGGACTTGTGGTAGAACTACCTTCTCTCCCTCTGGCTCTCTCTGATCCATAATATGTCACTGCTGCTCAATCCCTCAATGTGTTACCATGGTTACGGTGGTCCTTCACAGCTCCATGTAATCTTATTAAATTGGCAGTTGTAGTTTCTTCCCGTACACTTCCAATTTCTGTTGCTTCTTGTTCTTCCGCTGCCCTCCTCACACTGCCCACTCGTTCCCTTTCTGCTCCTTAGTATCCTCTTTCTGGTGAGCCTGTACTTTAATCACTGCTACCTCCTCGCGCAGCTACACTCCTCTACCAGTTCCTGACTGTGCTCGGCCCCTCCCTTGGGTCCTCCTGACATGATTCCCACACATCGCCCTGTCTCTCCTCCCTGCTTGGGGCTGCTGTCCCTCTGGGGACCTTGTTAGCTGCTTTGCTGGTCACACATGTTCACTGTTCCCGTCTTGCCCATGTTATTTCTCCTTTTCCTGATCCTGTGATAGTACCTGCCTTACTCAGTGTGTCTATCCACAGGATAGTACCTTCATTGTTTGGACACACCCAGAAACCTACAGGAAGCTGCACTCCCTCAATCTAAAGAACCTGGTGCGAACTCCTCTCTGCCCTCATTGTTTCATTTCCTGTACTGGTAATGTATATAGCTTCTCCATTCGTGGGCAAGGGTAGATCAGTTATCGATACTGATGACCCCTTGTCTGCTAACATGTCACATTGCTGGGCCCCTAATAATGATGACCACCGATGTCAACAGAGGCTGCTGTCAGCTGTTCATCTGACCTCACCGGCTCTGTAATTTGGTCAGCAGCCAAATCAGAAAGAGCCGGGGCTGCTCTGGGTTCTGCCTGCTTTGGGGAGTGATTCTCACACTTTGCTCTTTTTTCAGGACACTGCCTCCAACCATGGCCCGAGAAGCTGCAGCTGTAACAACTATCTCCTTTGCACTCACACATCTATTCCAGCAGTTCCTTGCTACATACCCCAGCTGCTGGCACACAAAGCAAGTTCCCTGTGACATCACACCAACTACATTCACTACAGCCACCTTACAACTTCTCTTCCCCCTCTTTGGGTCTATCTAGTCTACCTCCAGAAGACACGGTACATCATTAAAGACCCCTCACACCCTCTCCATGAACTGTTTGTTCTTCTGCCATCAGGCAAACATTACAGGAGCATCAAAACTAAAACCACAAGGCTACTAAACAGCTTCCTCCCACAGGCAGTCAGACTGCTAAATAGCTGCTCTACCTGACTCTGCTTTGGACACTTTTAACTTGCACTGGACACTTATAACTTGTTTTTAACTGACTTGTGGCTGTTGTGTTTTACTATTTATTGTTATGTTTATTATTTAGTGTTGTGTTTGTTATGTTATGATTGCACTGCTCCTGGGAAACGCTGTCTCATTCTGCCCTGCTGAGCTGATGTACGGTTAGAATGACAATAAAGTTTTTGAATCTTGAATCCTGAATCTCACTGGCTCATGATGCTGCCATGGAGTAAGTCGACCCCACAACTATCCCCAAGTCTGGCGGGCTGAGCTCAGGCCTTCCTTCAGCATTTTCAGGAAGACAGGGTCATCCCTCCTTGGATTACCCAATCCTGTATACTCCTCATATGCTCAATATTTAAGCTCTGCGTAATCCAAGGCAGGCTCTTCAACTCTCTGAACCACTGACATTATCATTCCCCAGTTACTCTCACCTCCCCCCAGTCACTACCTCACTTCCCGCTTAAAGAAACAATGTCCCTCTTCATTGCTGGAATTCCTGGTAGTTGCCTATGTACCATCCTGCACCCCCTGGGCCATACTGTCCTACATATACCTCAGGTACTTTGCTTTTACCAAGAGCGCATCTGGTGAATTTCAATCATTTCATCGAGCTTGCTCCGGAATTCTGCATTCCCGCAGGTGAACTTGAATGAGGACAGCTTTGACAAAATGCTTTGCTTCTCCCCGGGAGTGAAGGACTTATGGATGGTCATAATCAAAGCCATGGGCAGACTCAGGTCATCAAGGATCTCAACCTGATGTTGCCTAACCTCAATTGGTGCCATCCTGAAAGATATAGCTGGCTATAACCTCCCCTTCAAACATCTCCACACTAATTCCCACACTACACAAAATTTAAATGATGGATAAAAATTAAACAGTACGTACTTAATACCACAGAGTACATACTCTGTAATCTGGCATTTATGTGCATCTGAACTCATAATGACTGTTGTCTTGCTTTGAAATTTAAAAATGGTGCACCAAGATTACAGACTTATTGTTAAGACATACAAACACACTTCCAAATGAGTCTGCTGCTGTACAGTTTTCCCAAATGAGTGTACGTGCATCCCACTACCATTCTGAACGGTTCGTGAGCACCCTTCACAACTGGAGGCCCAGTCTCACCAAATTACACCAAATCGTCTGGTCTCTAACGTAACCACACACACACACACATTACTTCTATATCTCCGCAACATTAGTGAGACCTCAGCTCCATCCACAAAAAGAGGAACTTTCTGGTGACCAACCATTTCAATTCCTATCCCCATTCCGATCCCGACACGTCAGTCCGTGACTTCCTCTTCTGCGATGATAAGGCCACTCTCAGGTGGTGATCAACACCTCAGATTCCATCTAGCTAGCCAGCGACCTGATGGCATGAACATCAATTTCTCCAATTACCAGTAATTTATTTTCTCCTCCCCCCTTACCTCTCCTTCACTCCCCTTCTCTGGCATCTTACCTCTTCTCTTCACCCACCTAACACCTCCCTCCACCCATAGATGGAGCTTAGGAGGACAATGGCGCCTAATGGCGACTCCTTTGCTTGCATCTTCAGATCAGCTCTATTTCTATCTTTAATATCTCTATTTTTCCCTTTCAGGGTTCTGTTGAACACCCTGACTTGAAGTTACTCGCTGACTTTGGTTCTTTGCAGGAAGGTGGTCTCTTGGGTGTCACGACTGGGCACTGTTCGATATACCAAGGACACAGCCGAGAAGACGAACAGGCCTTCTGGGTTCCGGGATTTCATGGTTCTGGAAGCAGGCGGACTCAAGGTCAATGCCTCTGCAGAAAATCAGCAGGTTGTGGGAGATGGAAGATCAAAAGCAGCAAGCAGGCTGTGGCTTTGTGCCCAGAGACCCGAGTTCTTTGGCACAGAGCTCGGAAGAAGCAATGCAACAGACTTTTACACTCTAAATCGACAAGTTGTTTTTTGTTATGTCTCCCCTCTCGCTGTGAAATGGGGACATACCTTTTTGCCTTATTAGGGAGAGAGGGAGCCTGTGGTATGTTGAATTGCTGTGTGAACGAATAGTCTTTGGGATGCTGCAAGTCTGCGTCGTTATTGATGCTTTGCTGCATGTTTGACTGCTCAGTGGGGGGCACCAATGCTTTTTTTGCTGGTCAGGTGGGAGAGGGGGATTGTTGCTTTGCTGCTGCTGACATTTGGGAGGGGGGAGCTGGAGGGGCTTTGGGGTTCTAACAGTTAACTGTCATTCATTCTTTGGAGAACTCCTCTGTTTTCGTGAATGTTTGCAAAGTAAAAGAATTTCAGGATGTATATTCTATACATTTCTCTGACATTAAATGTACCTTTGAAACTTTTGAAATTTGTGGTGCCATCCTCCTTCCCTTTCTCCTGTGGTTTGCTCTTCTGTCTGGGGTGGGAAGTTCAAGGGGGATATTAGAGGAAGGTTTTTCATTCAGAGAGTGGTTGGTGCGTGGAATGCACTGCCTGAGTCAGTGGTGGAGGCAGATACACTAGTGAAGTTTGAAAGACTACTAGACAGGTATATGGAGGAATTTAAGGTGGAGGGGTTATAAGGGAGGCAGGGTTTAAGGGTCGGCACAACATTGTGGGCCGAAGGGCCTGTACTGTGCTGTACTATTCTATTTTTATCAGATTCCTCGTTCTCCAGCCTTTTGCCTTTTCCACTTATCACCTCCCTGCTTCTTACTTCATTCCTTCTCCCCCTCCCACTGGCTTCACCTATCACCTTCTAGTCTGTCCTGCCTCCCCTCCCCCCACCTTCTCTTTCTGGCCTCTTCCCTCATCTTTTCCAGTCCTGATTAGGGAGTCTCAGGCCAAAATGTCAACTGTTTATTCATGTTCATAGATACTGCCTGACCGACTGAATTCCTCCAGCATTTTGTGTGTGTTGCCCTGGAATTCCAGCATCTGCAGAATCTTTTGTGTTTATAATGTTATTGTTCTTTGCTAATTTAGTTGAAAGCAAAATAGGAAGGTGGGCTTTCAGTTATACAGTGTGAGACCAAATCTAGATTAATTCCAGGTTCAGGATTGTTTAATGTCATTTCCAGTACACCAAAGTAAAGGAGAATGAAAAATTATAACTCTGGATCCAATGCAGCAAGAAAACACAATAAATATAAATATATAAGATAGCTTATACACAAAGATTGTGCATAAATCGACACCAGGTATAGGAGTGTCTGTACATAAAGTGACTCTAACCGGAAATGATGAAGATGCAGTGATGGAGAGAAAGCAGGTACAGGGTTCTGAGTTGGATGATCAGCCATGATCATACTGAATGGCAGTGCAGGCTCAAAGGGCCGAATGGCCTACTTCTGCACCTAATTTCTATGTTTCTATGCGGTAGGGTGGATTAGTGGTAGAGGTGTTGATCAGCCTCACTGCTTGGGGAAAGTAACTGTTCTTTTCAGTCTGGTGGACCTGGTGTGGATGCTACATAGCCTCCTTCCCGATGGGAGTCGGACAAACAGTTCATGAGCATGATTTGAAGTAATGTGCTCAGTGCTGGTTTCCTTATTTAAAGCAGGTCGTTAATACATTGACTGCATTCAGAGAAGTTTTACTACACTTAAATGGGTTATGAACAGGTTGTCTTATAAGGAGAAGTTGGACAGAGGGTCTTGTATCTGCTGGAGTTTAGAAAAAGAGAGGGAAAGTGAATGAACCATATAATGTCCTAAGGGGTCTTGACAGGGTGGATGTAGAAATTATGTTACCTCTTCCGGGAATATTTGGAATTAACAGACACTGTTTAAACATACCAGCTTCCCATTTAGAACAGAGATGAGATATGTTTTCTTCTTTCAAATGATTGCAAGTTCTTGTAATTCTGTTTCTCAAAAAGACACATGTAACGGGCTAGATTAATCAGTCCCAACAATTCAAATATACAGGAGATGTGGTAATAAGAGTACAAGCATAACAAAGTAATTTAAACCTAATTTATTATCATACAATGGGAAGCACAAATAAACCACAGAAAGTACTACAAGGCAAGTCACAAAGATTTCTGTGCTCACAAGACCTTTACCACTCAATTGCTGCCGTCGAGGGAACTCTGAATTCCAACTCACTCTTGAAATCTCCGCTTGGTCAAATGCACCCATCGTGATTTCTGGTCCTGGCTGAAGTCCAAAGAAAATCTCATAAAGCAAGACAATATATACACAGATTCACAAGCACAGTCATCAAAAGACACACAAATTCTTTGAACTTATGTACTCCTTCCTTCATGTCCGGACACACAACATTCCTTGGACTTACAAAGTATATTAAAAGTTTACACTTATAAGTGAAAAGCCCAAATCCAGATATATATTTGCATTTTAATAGTTACTCATTGTCATTTGATTCACTCATGTCCAGACACATCTAGACACACTACATTTCTTGGGCTTTCAAAGTACATTTAATTTTACATATAAACAATAAGCCCAAGTTAAGAAAGAATCTAGCTAGCAACAAACATTCTGCAGACATTAACAGACTTCACATATTGCTAATTTCAGGAAGAATTAAGCTGTCACTGAACTAACAGACATTCAGTCCATGTTTTACAAAATCTAATATGCATGCTGCATTCCACCCCTTGAATGTCTGTTAGGTTGGAAACATGTAGAACTATTCTTTCTGCTTAAAATGAAAAATACAGATTAATATCCCTTGGGTGATTAAAACTAATATTACGATGACTGTTAAAAGATAAGAACTTACACAGATGCAAGGATTAGCTTCAACATTCACATAAAATATATGTCCTCATTCCTAGAGGATAGTAACAATATCACCGTTGCAGCAGTGTGTACTATCTACAAGGTGCATTGCAACAATACACCAGAGTTCCTAAGCCAGCACCTTCCAGACCCACCACCACTATCATTTAGAAGGACACGAATAGCAGATACTGAGAAACCCACCACTTGGAAATCCCCTTCCAAGTCACTCACAATTCTGACTTGGAAATACATCACCATTCCTTCATTGTCACTGGGTCAAAATCATGGAATTCCCTTCCTTACAGCACTGTGGGTGTACCTACATCACCGCCTTCTCTAGGGCAACAAGGGCTGGGCAATAAATGCTGGCTCAGATGGTAATGCCCACATCCTATAAGTGAATAGATTTTTAAAAAATCAAATGGAATAAGTAAGATTTTAAAACATTGTATTGTGTTTGGAGATTCAATAGTCAAATTACAATCAATTTGGCATTTTACTTGTTTCACAAAAAAAGTCCTATGTCCAGTTACATTGAGGTGTACAACAATCCATCCCATTTATAAGCCCACTGTAGTCCCAGTTAGCACATTTTGGATAATGTGCATCTTTTCTGGAAACAGTAGTTTCATTTTCATAAATTACAAGTGTTACATACCCTTGGGTGTCTTGCACCTGTCACACGACCATGATGTAATTGAAGTTATGCTAGACATGAGGTAATGGTCTTGTGATGGGGGAGTGACGTCATTTTCCTGCCAGTGAGAGGTCATGTGATCATTTTCTCAACCGGGTATAAAAGGAGAACCCCACCCAGTTCGAGGTTGAATTCACTACTGACTCCATGCTGCTGTGTATTCCAATATTATGACGCAGTTTTGTATAAAAGTGGAGTTTTATTTTCTGCCTTAAGTCTCAAAGGTTATTGCCGGTAGTTTCGCTACAATACTGCCAGTAAAGTCAGTGGAGAGTGAAGATTCATCAGAGTTCGGACATACTGAAGGATTTGGAAAGTTAATGTCGATGGTGAAACAGATTCGACTCTTGTTTAATCTTCGCATGAGGAAGTAGTAACTTGTATCTGTGATAATTCCTGCTTTGCCAATAAAAAAGAGCAGTGAATTGGATACAAAGTTTTGCCAAAGGAAGGTCAGCACCTGTTAAGCCGTTTATTTCCTTCGATCGTAAATCCTCTGGGAAAAGCATACTGCAGCTGGGATCAGCAGTAATGCGACGAAAGAGAATTTAACACCTTTCAAGAAGTCTCTCCTTTTAACTGACTGTGTAAAACTTTGGACCTTCGCATTACTACTTTAAGAACTGTTTTCGCATTACCGCTTTAAGAACTGTTCGAGTTGCCGTATCGCAGCTGACTTCCGGTGACGTTAGTCGTTTGTTTACTTGTGGGTTTTTACTGTGTTTAATAAATGTTTTATTTGTTATAAAAAACCTGCCCTCAATTATATATTCATTGTTGCTGATTTGTAACACAAGGTTGTCAGTGGCTTGTCGAGTCTCCGAAGAAGTTCGACATCCAACAAAACTCAAGAATTAAACCAGGACAAGCATTAAAACAGAACAAAGCAAAAATCTGGCAGGAACATTTAAAGACAAAATGGGAGGCCTTAGGCTAGATGCCACCTTGTTAACAGAAGTGAGTTTGTCAGCAAGATTGTCAAATCTTGTCATCAGTGAACTATCTTTCAAAACGGCGTCGACTGTAATGGTAGCATGCAATGATCATTTCCAAATGTCCTTCCAGAACTCTACTCCCCATAAGGGATGCCCCACAAAATTATAAGATTACTGGTTCCACCAAGGCAACCAGTCAAGACCATAAGCAACAGCCTAAGAATTGGTATAAAGATGGGTTTCTTCAGTTTCCTGCTTAATGACAGTATTTCATACTGCAAGCTCTGCATATTGACTTGACCCATCAGAGCCCTCCTTCTTCAAAACTTGTTGAGCTTAAAAGCAGTGGTCTTCCAACAACAATGACCATTCTTCCATATCGCTGTCAGTGAACCAGGCGTGCTGCTGCTGAGCAGCAGTCCGATCAAAAGGAACACCCCATGCTACAGGGGAGGCTTCAACTGGAGTAACTTCAGGTTTCAATGACGTAACCTTAAGGGACTCAGTAATCAGTTGATGTATGTTACTAATTCAGTCCCGTCCCTTTGATGCTCATTCAGAAATATACACTTGCCTCTTGACAATTTGAACTCTGTTATGCATGCCCAGCCCTATGGGTGAGTGTGTCAGAGAGTAACCATCCCATAACCGGAAGGTCAGGGTGGAGAGAGACGAGGGAATCTCCTGTCAATATTTCAGTCTCCACTAAAGTACAGTAATGGGCAAAAAGCTGTTTCTCAAAACAATGTATCTGTGACAGCATCAGGAAGCTTTCAGGACCAGGAACTAAGGGGCATATGCTTTCCTCCATACTTCTGCCACAGTCTCCAGATGGCGACATCAACTTGCAGTTCAAAGGAGAGGACTTCTCGATGAGGAGACAGCAATAAGGCTGCAGTTTTGGCCTTCTTTGCAACCTCAAAAGCTGATTGTTGCTCAGGTTTTCACACAAAGCTAAATTTATTTCTGGTCACAGTGTACAAGGGTTGGAGAAGCATCATCAGATGGGGCATATGGCAATGCCAGTATCCCAGAAGACCAACAAAGCGTTGGGCTTCTTGGTTTGTCATTGGGGTGCTATGTCTAGGATCCTTTTTCTGACCTTGTTGGAAATTATCCTACCTTCCTTAGTCCATTGTATTCCCAGAAATCAACAGTCATAACTGGACTTTACTGGGGTTGGTGATGTGAGCACATGGTGATGTGAGCACATGTGATCAAATGCTTCAGAAACCTCCTCTTCAGAGGATCCCCAAAGCAGCACATCATTAATGTGAAGTACATTAATGCTGAGGGATAGAGCACATTCATGCAAATCCCATGCCACCTCGCTATGACAAATCACAAACAAGATAAAACGTGGAGTTGTTGGAAATCCAAGCAACACACACAAAATGCTGGCGGAATTCAGCAGGCCAATCAGAATCTATGGAAAAAAGTGCAGTCGATGTTTCGGGTCAAGACCCTTTGGCAGGACTCGAGAGAAAAAATGAGGAGTAGATTTTAAAAGTGGGGGAGGGGAGAAAGAGCTCCTCCCCTATTTTCTTTTTTTCATGGCCTTCTATCATCACCTATTAGACTCCCCCTTCTCCAGCCCTGGACCTCTTTCACCAATCAACTTCCCAGCTCTTTACTTCATCACTCCCCCTCCCGATTTCACCTATCACCTTGTGTTTCTCTCTCCCCTCCCCCACCTTTTAAATCTACTCATCTTTTTTTTCCAGTCCTGCCGAAGGGTCTCAGCCTGAAACATTGACTGCACTCTTTTCACTAGATGCTGCCTGGCCTGCTGAGTTCCTCCAGCACTTTGTGTGTGACGCTATGGCAAATAGTAGGGCTATGGACATATTGCTGTAGAAGTCATGTAAAAATGTACTGGAGTCAGTTCCATGTGAAAACAAACTGATCTTGGGACAGCTCAGCAATAGGGATGGAGAAGAAAGTTTTAGCCAAATCAATAACAAATTAATAACTGTCAGTAACTCTAGAAAGGTCCTCAGTCAGGGTCACAATGTATGGAACAGTTGTGGACAATGGAGGGGCAAACTGACCTAACTAATGATAATTAACAGTCATGAACCATGAACTATCAGACTTCCAAACTGGCCAAACAGGGCTATTACAAGAGGATGAAGAAACACCCCCCCCCCCCCCCACGTTTACAGGGACTCCACTTTCTCATCGATATTCAGTTCCAGAATATAAAATTGCTTGGTGACTACTATTGTGATGACAAGGGTATAAAGATAGGTTCCTGTTTGCTGTTCCTACCAGAATGGACACCTTCCTAATACTAAGAGCAAAATTGCCAAAGGGCATCGTGATAGAGGTTCCCAATAACAAATCAACTCCCAAAATGCTTTCAGGTACCTGACAGACCAGGGAAGACTCTTGCCAATAAATAGATGAACCTTTATTCATACAGCATCCATAAATGATCCCCTATATTCCTGAATATAGACTTGCTCCTCTGTATATAGATCGAGGTTGCCATGTCATAAGATAACCTCAGCCCCAGAGTCCACCAGGGTGATCCTCCATCACTTATTACCCTGTGACCACCAAAGGGTAATAAGTATGTAAGGCCTCAAGTCTCCCTCTGGGATGGCAGGGATATGTAGTCCCTTATAGCAACAGTGGTAGTCCAGTGCCCTGGCCATACCCTAGGTGACAGATTGAGCAACCCACGTATCCAAGAAACAATTATATTTATATTTTGGTGTGGGCCCAGAAGGATGGCCAGTCACTTTTTCTGGGCTATAGAATGCAACCTACCTGGGTCACAATGCTCAGTGCATCTGCTAGCAGATATAATGTCAATTTTTTCCATATCCACCCCTGCCTTCAGCAGGAGCAAAAACATTTCCTTTCTACTAAGACAAGAAAACAGGCTGTTGCTGTATACCCGTTGCTGGTGCCCAGAAGTCCGCTGCTTTGGAGCGTTCCTGGTTCTACTCATCGTGCACCCAGGTTGGACCTGCTGCTGCCGGCATTTAAAAGCTGCCTTAACTTGCACCATTCCCAACCTACATCTGCCCCTTCAAGCTGGGCCAATGCACTGCTTGGATCTACAACAGTCCTAATCTCAGCTGGACCTAACAGAGCCAGCAAGAAGCCTCTCCACCATGAGAATCCCCATTCCATCAATCGGGTGCACAGACCAAGGGAAAAGAGAGAGACTGGGCCATTAAAGGCATTATTATTATAAATGGCAGACTGTGTTGCCATATCACTGAGGTATGAAATACCCTCCAAGGGGGGTTCACCAGGGACGAGGAGACACATTCCAATCCAAAGGCAGCAGGGTAGTGATCACAGACAGTTTGTAGGACCATTGCCCACAGGAAGCTTACAGTTTCATCAGCATGACCAGCCCACAATTCAGCCAGGACCAATGGGTCTGCCATTAATGACCCTAACTAAATTAGTTCATGCCTATTAAAAGAACAGCTGGGAGACTCCTACATTCAGAGCAACACTCACAAAATGCTGGAGGAATTTAGCAGGTCAGACAGCATCTATGGAAAAGAGTAAACAGTTTATGTTTCAGGCCAAGACCCTTCATTGGAACAGATAAAGGATTAAAGATTCCTCCAGTAGAGAGGAACGTGGAGATGTGGTTACAATGAGTGCAGCCATGATCTGATAATAAGGTTTGTAGGCTTGAGGTGCCAAATAGCCCACTTCTACTCCTAATTCGTTTATCTATATGTTGGTGTAAATACCTACTTCAGTCTAATTTCTCTTTTGGCATTTCCATGTATCTCCAACAGCAGTTTAACATCTGCTATCACAGTTATGTTGTTTTGTTCCAGGGCAAGTTCCAATGTTTATTCAACAGTAGGTTGTTTTTTTTTGAAAATCAAATTTACCTTTGAATTTCTTTATCTGTGCCATATCCTTACATCTACAATTTAATTGCATTCTGCTCAGTACTTGCCAAATATTTATCTACTTTAAGGTTCTTAACCACTCACCCAGAATCAGGTTATATAACAGCATACCAACTGATAAAATGTCTCTGAAAATATAACAAAAAGCCAATACCTTCACTGGATTTTGGCATCATGATATTTGAAACATTCAATGAAAGACTGAATATCAGCAAAGCAGCTGTAGAACTTAAATATATGTAATTAAACAAATCTTGAATTAAAAACCTGTTATCAGCAACAGTAACCGTGAATTTTGTGGATGATTGTTAAAAACCCATCTGGTTCATCAATGACCTTCAGGGAAGGAAATCTGACATCCTTAATTGCCAATTTAATTTTGCCCCATCATTGCAGTTGACTATTATCTGTCTCTCAGATTCAAGGTAATGAGGATCAGCATTAAATGCCAGAGCCATCGCCATCCCTTGAATGTTTAATAAAATCCCAAAGAGCCTCATCAAACACAGTGAGCAATGTGACAGGAGCTGAGGTGTTGGGAAGCTGACCAATAATTTGGTCAAAGAGGCCAGAGTTTGGAATTGTCTTCATGGAAGACGAAGCAGAAAGACTTCTGTAGGAAATTGTAGAGCCCAGGAGCAAGAGAACTAAGACTACAATTGCAGATCCTAGATTGGAGGAAGTGATAATGCAAAGTTCTTGGAGATTTTAAATGTTACTAATGATACGGGGACTGAAATGGATACAACCCTGAAGGACCAAAAGAGAACATTGGGAAATGCTCAACAGGCCAGGAAATAACTGTGGAATGAAAAATGGTTAATGCTTCAATCCCTTCCCTTTCTAGCGATGACAAAAGGCTTTGGATGGGAAAAGTTATCTCAGTTTTTCTTTTCACAGATGCGGCCTGACCTGCTGAGTGTTTCCAGCATCTGCAGTATTTCTCTTGATAATCATGGAGGACATTGATCCTAAATATGTGAATTTTACAGCTTTGTTGTTGCTTGAATGAGAGTTGCTGCCAGGCAAAAATGAGATATTGGGCTTAAATTTAAAGAGGAAGAATGAGAAGAGTACTAGTCTAGAGATTTTTTAAAATGATGCTTGTGATTCCTCTCTCAAGAGAGGCATTTTCTTCACTTGTACAACAGGTACCTGGCACGGACTATCCATCAAACCACTTCATATCCTGCACAGAATCCACCTCTACCTCCCTGAGCACCAAACCACAATTCTCTCTCACACACACAAATGCATAATATTGCTTACAGTCCAAATCATGATGTGACTGACAAAAAGTTTCTGTCAACTGAATCTCACAGAGTGCCAGCTCCTAACTAAAGGGCTCTCTGCATTTACTGATGATGTTAGTAAACAAATAAGCTAAAGATGTCCTTTTTCACTTTTCCCTTTGTACTACCATGATGTACTTATGTATTGAAATTATCTGATGTGGATGGCATGCAATACAAAGCATTTCACTGCATATCAGTAGATGTGACAATAATAAACCAATTACCAGTCACTAATTACCTGCAATAATAATCAAGTTGAAGCTTGAATTCAAACTTGTCAGTTTCAAGTTTTTTTTAAAACAGTTTAACAAACATGTGAAATAAAGAGGGGCTATTAGTACAAGCTGTCACATTGTCATCGCTCCCATTTGGAGCATTAATATCCATCACAAAAGGAAGTCTGTTTCTTTGCATAGACTGACCTAAACATGACTCGAACTCCATATTATAGGGGTCACTTCTTAACGATCACTACCCAAATGGTGTAGCAAACAATCCTGCTGCAACAAAACCAGGGATGGGTGATAACTGCTGGCCTCATTCCAAAAGGAACTTGTAAAATAAATTTTCAGCTGCTTGACATTGATAAATATGCATGATTCTTCCTGTACAACAGGTGATTGTGCAGCCAAATCCACCTCCTTATAACCATTACCATTTCAGTAACAACAAAGAGAGTCACATCAATTATATACAGCAACATAAGTCTGGACGAAATATTTTATTCAATTTTATCCTGTGGCTCTTTTCACCTCTCATTAGTTCTCAGTCATATTAGCCAATATCTATCAAGTCAAAGGAGCAAGCAGAATTTTAAAAAAATGAGGCTTCAAAGTCACAAATCCTTCAGAAACCAAGTCCGTCCTCTCTTTGTTTAGTATTTCAGGACAGATATTTTTTGTTAAACGGACTGAAATATTTTGCCATAAACAGAGTATGTTGATTGCAATTCCTGGGTTCCTGATTTATGATTCTATTTCTGAAGGCTCGTTCTACAGGAACTAAAGTACCAGATTTCCCTTTGGTGGAGTTTAACAGTTAGCCACTGACATTGAGCACATTGTCCTCTCATTGCCGCATCTAAGGTTGGAATCAAGCCCAGATTAATGTGATCAAGTCTCCACTCATTTCCCAGTGGAGTCAAATTTGCAGTACAAAGCTACCATAATTCAGAGCAAACTGGCAATCAGTATTGAATTGAACAATAAACTGAGGCCCCATCTGCCCTTATGGATGGGTTTATGAGTTTCTGGGGTATCATTTGAAAAGGAGCTGAGTTCTCCCTGCCTGGCGTTTTTCCCTTAGCCAATTGCACTAAAACAAAAAACAGATGAAATGATCACTTCTCTCAGTGCTGTTTGCAGAACCTTGCTGTGTGCAAATTGACTTCCTGGCAGTGGGTATAGGAGAGATTTACTTCACTAATGGCTTGGTTTGTGCTGTATTATAATGAGAATATGTACAACTTAATCCCTAAATTCTCAATCTCTCAGAGTCCACGTTGGTGGTTAATGTAACAATGCAAATATGATGCCAGTACAATTCAGATGCCCTCCTGCACTTAAGGTTATGACAGAGTGCTATGTCTTTGCTCATGTATTACATCTGGTGCTCCCAGTGCAGCCTCCTCTACAGCAGCGAGACCTGATGCAGACTGGGAGACTGCTTCATCTAAGCACCACTGTTTCGTCTCCTGTAGTGACCTGGTCGCCACCCATTTTAATTCCACTTCCAATTCCAGCTCTGACATGACTGTCCTCTGCCTGGTTGTGGCTGAATGTAAATTAGAAGAACAGCACCTGGTTTTCTGCCTTGGTAGTCTCCAACATAATGGAACCAACATCAATTTCTCCAGCTTCTGGAAACCACTTGTCTTTTTTTTCCTTATCCCACTAGCCCCGTCATTCCATCATTTTCCCCTCCCTTCACTTTTGCTCTGCCCATCACCCACAGCTTCCTCCCTCCATTTTCACCCCTCACCTCCTTCCCTTTATTCCACAGTCCATTCTCCTCTCCTATCAGATTCCGCCTTCTTCAATCTTTTGTCACTTCCATCTACCACCTCCCAGCTTTTTAAACCATTCCCCCTTTCCCATCCTCACCTGCCTATCATCCTCCCTTACCTGGATCCACCTATCATCTGCCAGCTCTTGCTCCATCACTGAACCCCACCCCCCTGACCTTTTTATGTTAGCCATCTTCTCTTTCTTTCCAGTTCTGATGAAGAGTCTCAACCTGAAACATGGATTGTTGTTTCACTTCATAGATGCTGCATGATCTGATGAATTCCTCCAATGTTTGTGATCGCTTCCAGATTTCTAGCATTTGCAGTCTCACTTATGTCTTTGCTCTTCACTATAGAGCAAAGAATATTGGAAGCTGACACCGGATGTCTCGGCCACAGAAATAGGAACATCAACAGTAGTAAAAGATCCAAGAAGCACAGAGATAAAGCCCTTACCAGTTCTGTGAGATGGCTACTTTTTATTACTAAATCAGTCACTACCTCAAAACAAACTATTACAATTGTCTTTTACATTGGTTTAAAACTTCAATTATTTTATCTCAATCACCTTGAATTCTTAGAGATGAAAATACAATATAGCTAGCAACATGTACCTTATCTTCAATGTCCCATTTCAGCTTACTCAATTTGCTTTATTTTTCTCAAAATAGTGATAACAACTAAAACCTGTGGCTGGAACTATGTCAATAAATTAGTTTTAAAAATGAACAGTTCCACAAGACCCATTGAAAAAGTACAATTTTCATATTTTAGTCATGAGACGTTTGAAACTGCAGTAATTTTTTCCACAGTTGCTTTGGGGCCTGAAGATATTGCAGCATTAATTCATAACGTGATCTTCAATGCAACTCTCTCAGCATCAAAAGTAATATTAATGAACAGATCTCTGTTTGCAGTTAGCCTAGACTTCCTGATCTACAAGTTCATGGTGTAAGGCTCCACACTGTGTGAAACCTGAGTGCCTCATAGTGGTCTTTTAACCTTCAGGAAGCTGTTAGCAAAACAATGTATTGGGCAGAGGGGACTGCATGCCAGTTAAGGATTGAAAACAAAATTATTGGCATCTTTTGTTGACAAAATGAGAGCTGGCAAAATCCCACACTGTAAAAGGACTAGATGGGATAGAGTTGTCAAATATGTTCAGGGAAGCTTCCTTCATCAGTATTTAGAAGTCCCAATGAGAGAGTGTGAATTACAGGATCTGCTATTAGGGAATGAGACAGGGCAGGTGACAGAGTTTGTGTAGAGGAAAACTTTACATTTAGTGAACACAATTCCATTAGTTTCAAAGTAAATATACAAAAAGACAGGTCTCGTCCGTGGGTTGAGATTCTAAATTGGAGAATGGCAAATTTTGATGGTATCAGAAATGATCTGGCAAGTGTGGATTGGGACAGGCTGTTTTCTGGCAAAGGTGTATTTGGTAAGTGGGAGGACTTCAAAAGCGAAATTTTAAAGAGTATGAAGCTTATATATGCTTCTCAGAATAAAAGGTAAAGCTAACAAGAGTAGGGAACCTTGGTATTCAAGAGATATTGAGACATTAGTTAAAAGAAAAAAGGAGGTGCATAGCAGATATAGGTAGGTAGGAACAAATGAGGTGCTTATGGAGTATAAGAAATCCAAAATAACACATAAAAAAGAAATCAGGAAGGCTAAAAGAAAGAATGAAATTGCTCTAGTAGACAATGTGAAGGAGAATCCTAAGGGATTCTATGGATATGTTAAGAGCAAAAAGATTGCAAGGAACAAAATTGGTCCTCTGCAAGACAAGAATTCATGTGTGGTGCCAAAACAGATGGGGGAGATATTAATTAAGTCTTTTGCATCTGCATTTACTCAAAAGATGAACAGAGAGTCTATAGAAGTGAGGCAAAGCAGCATCAACCTCATGGACCCTGCACAGATTGCAAAGGAGGAGGTTATTTATTATCCTGAGGCAACTCAGGGTGGATAAATCCCCAGAGCCTGACACATAGTGTTCCCTCGGAACCTACAAGAGAAAAGTGCAGAAAATGCCAGGGCCTTAGCAGAGATATTTAAATAACTCTTAGTGACAAGAGAGATATCAGAAAGAAGAAAGTCCTTAACGCCGAGTGGAGTGATTGGGATGCTGTCATGACGATTTTTTTTTTTAGCAGACTTGCTTGTTTTTATGAGGCTGGGTTGCTAGCTCAACGCTCAACCCGGCACGGATGGAAAGCGTGCAAGGGAGCCGGCTGGATTCGAACTCGGGAGCCTTCGCTCTGAAGTCTGGCGCTGATGTCACTACGCCACCAGCCGGCCATAAACCAGGAAATTATAGGCTGGTGAGTCTGACATCAGTTATGGAAAAGCTAATGGAAGGTATTCTAAGGAAGCAGCTATATAAGTATTTGGATAGACACGGACTGATTAGGGATAGTCAGCTTGGCTTCGTGCGTGGGAGATAATGTCTAACCAATCGTACAGAGCTTTTTGAGGAAGTAGCCATGAAAATGGATGAGGGTAGTGCAGTGGATGTTGTCTACATGGACTTTAGTAAGGCCTTTAACAAGGTCCTGCATGGGAGGTTGGTCAAGGTTCAGTCGCTTGGCGTTCATGATGAGGTAGTAAATTGGATAAAACATTGACTTTGTGGGAGAAGCATGAGAGTGCTAGTAGGTAGTTGTATCTCTGACCGGCAGCCTGTGACTAGTGGTGTGCCCCAGGGGTCATTGCTGGATTCCTTGATGTTTGTCATCTATATCAATGATCTAGATCATATATGTCAAACTCAAGGCCCGCGGGCCAAATCCGGCCCGCGGTGGAATTATCTTTGGCCCGCGAGATAATATCGAATTACTATTAAAGCTGGCCCCAGTAATCGAAGCGCCTATGGCGTATGATATGGCTAATGCTGAGTTTATTCAGGTACCAGGTTTTCAGGGTTTTTAGTGTTTATTCGGTTTCCCTGGTTTATTTCCTGAATATCATTAATGAATAAATTTTTTTTCTATTAGAGCTGGCCCGCCGGTATATTGCATGCACCACTAATACTACAAATCCCACAATGCACTGCCAGTGCATTGCTCGCGCTTGCCTTACTCTCTCATCAGCATCCTTATGGCGCTAGTCACGTGTGGTCAACTTTCAGCTATCCCTCACCCCAAAAATGGCTGAACGAAAGGTGGACTTTGAAAACAGGGGTTTTCAAGGCAGGTGGGAGGCAGAGTATATGTTCGCAGATATAAAGGGCAAACCTGTTTGTCTTGTGTGCGGAGACGGTGTGGCTGTAATTAAAGAATATAACGCAAGACGACACTATGAAACGAAACACCACGACAAATACAAGCATCTGGACAAGAAACAGAAGCTCCAGAAGGTAGAAGAGTTGAAAAGAAGTCTGGCGTCACAGCAGGCTATGTTCACAAAAGCCAAAACACAAAGTGAGGCTGCTGTAAAGGCTAGTTTTATTGTGGCAGCAGAGATCGCTGAATCAGCCCGGCCCTTTACCGAGGGAGAATTTGTTAAAAACTGCATGATGAAAGTTTGCGACGTCGTGTGCCCAGATAAAAGGCAAGCATTTTCAAATGTGAGCCTGAGCAGAAACACCGTTGCTGACCGTGTACGTGAGCTTGCCACCAATCTACAACAACAGCTGGTGGGGAAGGGAAGAGATTTCATCGCATATTCCCTTGCTGTGGATGAGAGCAGGGACACTTCTGATACTGCCCAATTGTCAATTTTCATTCGTGGAGTGGACTCAAGTCTATGTGTAACAGAGGAACTTTTGGGATTAAGATCAATGCATGGCACAACTACTGGAAAAGATCTCTTTGAAGAGGTATCCAGATGTGTAAATATAATGAGGCTGCCTTGGGATAAACTTGTGGGACTGACGACAGATGGAGCGCCCGCGATATGCGGTCAAAAGAGTGGATTGGTGGGCAGGATCCGGGAGAAGATGCAGGAAGAAAACGGCGCAGGTGAGCTGACAACTTATCACTGCATCATACACAAGGAATCGTTGTGTGGCAAAGCCTTGAAAATGGAACATATAATGAGCACCATAACACGAGCAGTTAACTTCATAAGAGCCAAAGGTTTGAATCACCACGAGTTCAAGTCGTTTCTGGAGGAGTTGGGTTCAGAATATAATGATTTGCCCTATCACACAGAGGTGCGATGGTTAAGCCAAGGAAAAGTGCTGAAAAGATGTTTCGAGTTGCGTGAGGAGCTCTGTCAGTTCATGGAAAGCAAAGGGAAAGACACAACAGAGCTCCGGGATAAAAAGTTGCTTTGTGAAATGGCGTTTCTGTGTGACATCACGAGCCATCTCAATGCGCTCAACCTGCAGCTTCAGGGGCGGGGTCGTGTGATCACAGACATGCACGCTGCAGTGAGGGCTTTTAAAACCAAGCTGCGCCTGTGGGAGACGCAGATGCAGCAAGAAAACTTGAGGCATTTTCCATGTTGCCAAACTATGAAAGAGCAGGTTTCTACCGCAGTGCTCCCACGTGCAAAGTTTGCTGAAAAACTTAGTGCCGACTTCACACGGCGATTTGCCGACTTTGAAGCCCAAAAAAGCAGGTTTGAACTGCTCAGTAATCCATTTGCAGCTGACGTGGAAAGCGCACCAACCAACGTACAAATGGAGCTGATTGAACTCCAATGTAGTGACACACTCAAGGCAAAGTATGACTCGGTGGGCGCTGCACAGTTTCTACGTTTCATTCCCAACACAATGCCCCAGCTGCGTACCCAAGCTGCTCAAATGCTCTCTATGTTTGGCAGCACATATCTGTGTGAACAACTGTTCTCTTTGATGAAGATAAACAAAGCATCACACAGGAGTCGTCTTTCTGATGAACACCTTCACTCAATTCTGAGGATTTCCTCAGCTCAGAGCCTGACTCCAAACATTGATGAACTTGCATCCAAGATGAGATGCCAAGTATCTGGCTTAGACTAGTGTGAATCACAGAGTTTTGGCCTGTGGAAAACTGTTTTCATTAGAAATTACTCCGGAAAAGCTGTAGATAAAGCCATAAGAAATAAATGCAACTGATTTTTTATTTATTTAATGTTTAATGTTGTTTTTGTAGGCAATAACCTAAGCTTTGTTAGTTCCAGGTTAATATGTGTAATAAATTCATTTCAATAAGTTTCGCAATAAACGCTGAACCAGTCCGGCCCTCGACTTGTACCGATTTTTTAATTTTGGCCCACTGTGTATTTGAGTTTGACACCCCTGATCTAGATGATAATGTGCTTAACTGGATCAGCAAATTTGCGGATGACACCAAGTTTGGGGATGTAGTGGACAGCGAGGAAGGCTATCAAGTCTTGCAGAGGAATCAGCATCAGCTGGAAAATGGGCTAAAAATGGAAGATGGAATTTAATGCAGACATGTGTGAGGTGTTGCACTTTGGTAGGACCAACCAGGGTAGTCTTACACAATGAGAGGTAGGGCATTGAGTGTGGTAGAACAAAGAGATCTGGGAATACAGGTCTATAATTCGTTGAAAGAGGTGTCACATGTAGAGAGGATTGTAAAGAAAGCTTTTGGCCTTCGTAAAACAAAGTATTGAGTACGAGAAATGGGTTGATATGTTGAAGTTGTATAATGCATCTTGGAGTATTGTATCTAGTTCTGGGGTCCTACTGGAAAGATGTAACTAAGATTGAAAAAGTACAGAGAAAATTTACAAGGACATTGCTGGGTCTGCAGGACCTGAGATATAAGGAAAGATTGAATACGTTAGGACTTTATTCCTTGGAGAGTAGAAAATTGAGAGAAGATTTTATAGAGGTATGCAAAATGATAAGGTGTATAGATAGGGTAAGCTCAAATAGGCTTTTTCCACTGAGTTTGGGGGGGGGGACTACAATCAGAGGTCATGGGTTAAGGGTGGAAGTTGAAAAGTTTATGGGAGACATGAGGGGAAAGCTCTTCACCTAGATGGCTGTGACAGTGTGGAATGAGCAGCCAGCACAAGTGGTGAATGCAAGTTCGATTTAAATAGTTAACAGAAGTTTGGATAGGTACTTGGATGGCAGGGCTATGGCCAAGGTGCAGGTCGATGGGAGTAGGCAGTTTAAATGTTTTCAGCATGGACAAGATGAACTAAAAGGCCTCTTTCTGTGCTGTACTTCTCTATGACTCTAGGAATCTATAATGGAAGTTGCTGGACCAATGGTGGACAAAGAGCTTTTCTTCCACATTCAAAAAGAGATGCCGAATGGTCAGCAAATTAGTCATTTATTCTTAGTGTGTTGATGAGAAGGGAATTTGGGGAGAGTAAAATTCTGATGAGCACAGGTGAGCGCCTGATGATGGATGCAGCCCCAGTGGGCTGAGACTCATACTTTCCGACTCCATGACTCTAAAGTGGAGTCACTATTCTCTCAAGGTCAAACCAATAACAAGCTACTGAGACACATGAGAGTGTAGATGCTGGAAGCTAGACCAAAATAAAGAACTGCTGAAGGAACTCAGCAGTTCAAGCAGCAACTGTGGTAGGAAATGGACAGTTGATGTTTTGGGTCAAGAATTAGAATTGGACTTGCTTTATGATTGTCACACATACCAAGATGCAGTGAAAAGTTTCCTTGCCCACTGTTCATGCAGATCAGATCATTACACAGTGAGCTGAGATGAAATAAAGTAAAGACAGAATGCAAAATAAAATGTAACAGCTGTAGAGAAAGTGCAGTGCAGTTCAACAATAAGCTACAAGATCATAATTGTGAGGTCAAGACAGTAACAACACACTAGGGAACTATTTACTAGTTTTATAATAATGGAATAGAAGCTGTCCTTGAGCCTGGTGATATGTGCTTTCAGGCTGCTTAGTGGAAGAATGGAGAAAAGAGAACATCAGGGTTGGTTGGTGTCACACATCAACATATAACGGGCTGTTCTGGATCAGTAAAATTATATTACTACTCTGGCTGTTTCACTAATCTATTGTCATTTATTTTCCAACAAGCTTTGAAGTACACAACTTTGACTGCCCTTGCAGTGTATGTGCACCAACCTAGGTGGGGAGTTAAATATCTTCTCATAAAACACCTGAGCTGGAAGATTTCTTCAGGGTTTTAAATGAGAAAAACATTGTGAAACCGCAGAAAGGTAAGTAAAACATATTAGATTCCATACAAAATTGTTGCACTCCTGAATATACCGATGTTATTGATGACTCAAACGATCA
Organism: Hemitrygon akajei; assembly: GCF_048418815.1. Lineage (NCBI taxonomy): Eukaryota > Metazoa > Chordata > Chondrichthyes > Myliobatiformes > Dasyatidae > Hemitrygon > Hemitrygon akajei. The sequence continues at coordinate 20,726,705 of NC_133145.1, read as the reverse complement.
GCATTAAACAGGCTAATACACAGATACAACATTCTATAGCTATGCTGTTGTCCAGAGTGAACTTGTGGCGCAGTGATAGCTTTAACAATAAACATAATCCTTCCTTATGTTCTTATGTTCAAAGCACAGCTGCTATTTTTTCCAATATTAAGAAAGCTTAAGACTCATAGATATTGTTGTTTCAAGAGCAAATAAGGAGTGGATGGAGATGGATGTTTGCAAGAATGTTTGCTCCAAGTCGAAATCCAAATTAATCCAATAGAAAATAATGTAAATAACAGCTTATGAACAGGAAGTGATGTTTGTACAAAATGAACAGTGCCGTTAGAGGCAGAACACTTCCCAATCCTATCTATTTCTAGATAAATTTGGATTTGGTAAAAAAGTTAGCAGTAGTTTATTTTGTGACAGAAAAAACAAAATGGTTAAAATGCTCAGTTCATTTGTGCTGGAGGTGGAGGTCACACAAGTTTTATTTGTAACCTGAAAACCCTGAGATTTCAAAGTTAAGGTTGAGAAACCCTGATGCCACTGCACAATGATCACAAGCCAGTCATTAACTCTGGCCAGCAGTGGAGAAAACTGATCCAGCATAACCATTCTATGGTCTCCTGACTGCTTGCACACTTGAGCCATTCAGATTGGTCACAATTAGTCCACCATACCTCTAATGGGATGGAAGAGAGGCTGTCTGATTGAGGGGTTAGAACAGACAGATTGAGGAGCAAGGTCACTCATTTTACAGCCTGTGGCTATTCCAGTTAAGCTTCTATTTTTCAACAACACCTTGAGGTAAATTGGTACTCTAACATATGTAAATAGGAGGAAGTCTAATTATCTTGAGTTATACCTTTAAATCTCACCACAGCAGTTGAGGAATTCAAATTGTTTAATTAAATAAATCTGGAATGTAAAATCAGTATAATAATAGTGGCTATGAAACTGACTATATTGTCATAAAAACCCATCTGCTTCTCTGATGTCCTTTCGGGATGAAGCTTCTCTGTCTTTGCCTGGTGACTGCTAACTGATAGCAATGTGATTGACTGCACTAGAACTATGATAACAGAACAAAACTGTCCAGATCAACGGGCATCCAATTCAAACTCTTCAATGATACATGTGGACTTGTCCACTCAACAAAGTCCTTCTCACTTATACCTGGGACCCACACCAAAACCTCATCGGATAGTGCATTAGTGCATTCCAAGAAAGAGCTTGACAGAGTCATACTCAAAATGTTGCCTTTCAACCTTTGTTCAAAGCTCCATTATCAGACAAATCCACCAGAGATGACGACTGGTTTGTGTGTCATCATGGAATGTCAGTGGAATTTCTCAACATTAAACCTGAAGTCACGATGTATTTAACCAAACCTTAGAAATGAGATTCATCTGATTACTACCTACTGCTCTCCCTCCCTCAATGAATCAATCAGCACTTCTGAGTGCCAAGCACTACATTGAGGGAACTCCAATAAAGCAAAGACATAGAAAGTGCATTGTGAACTTTAATGTTCACTGCCAAGGATGGTACAATAATCATGGGCCCCTTTACTTCCCCGTTAGCTCACCTTATTGAACAAATTTCCGACATTCTACCTGTTGTCTGCCTCTACCTTCACTGCTGACCGGATCAACTCATTTCTCTCCTTGTTAGTTTGATTGAAGAACCTCAGATCTGTAACATTAACATTGCTGCCTGGCCTGTTGAGTATTTCCAGCACTTTCTGTTCTTATTTCAGATTTTCAGCATTTGCATTTGAGAAAGGATGTGCTGATATTGGAGAGGGTTCAGAGAAGGCTCGGGAAAAATGAAAGGGTTATCATATGAGCAGCAGTTGAAGTCTCTAGGCCTGTACTCACTGGAATTTAGATAAATGAGGGGGGATCTCATTGAAACCTATCAAATGTTAAAACATCTTGATAGAGTGGATGTGAAGAGGATGTTTCTTTGGTACTCTCTTATATTCTTTGTTCGATCTGAAATCTTTTGCCTTTCAAAAACATCCCCTCCACAATCTCCATCAGCACAGGTGCACCACAGGGCTGTGTGCTTTGCCTCCTGCTTTACTTGCTTTCCACTTATGAGTATGAGCACAACTCCAATGCCATATTCAGGTCTGCTGATGTGTCACGGAAAGTGTATTAACTGGCTGCATCACCGATGGCATGGAAACAGAATATCCTACAAAAAGTAGTAGCTAACTCCCAGTTCATCATGGGTAAAGCCCACCCAATATTTGAGCACATCTACATGAAATGCTGTCACAGCAAAGCAGCATCCATCATCAGGGATCCCCACCACCCAGGACATGTTCTCTTCTCTCTGCTGCCACCAGGAAAAAGGACTGACACCACCAGGTTCAGGAACAGGTACCACCTCTCAACCATCAGGCTCTTGGAACTAAGGGGTACCTTTACTCAACTTCACTTACCCTGTCATTGAAATGTTCCCACAAGTAATACACTCACTTTCAAGGACTCTTTATCTCATGTTCTTGGTATTTATTGCTTATTTATTTATTATTATTATTATTTCTTCCTTTTGTACTTGCATTCTTTTTTGTCTTCTGGTTGATCATCCTAGTTGGGCAGTTTTTCATTGATTCTGTTGTGGTTATTATTCAATAAATTTATTGAGTATGCGCATAAGAAAATGAATCTCATGTTTGCATAGGGTGACACATATATACAGATATATGTATGTATACTTTGATAATAAACTTTACTTTGAACTTTGAAGTTTACTCTATCCCATCCTTCTCAATCTGCCTATCAGAAATGTATCTGTACACGTAAGAATCAGTGAACTACCGTACAACTCTGGTGGAGACAAATTTCGTAATTCAAATTTTAAAGTTCAAAGTAAATCTATTATCAAAGAACATATATGTAACCATACACTATCTTGAGATTAATTTTCTTTCAGGAATAAAGAACAGAATTTCCAAAAACTCTATACAAATAGACAAAGACTGAAAACTACCAAAGGAAAATTAACAGTGCAAATAGAAAAAAATACTGAGAACATGAATTGGACAGAGACTTTGAAAGTAAATCTTTAGGTTATAGAATCAGTTCAGAGTAATGGTGAGTGACGTTATCCAATCTGGTTCCTGAACCTGGTAGTGTGGAACCTGAGGCTCCTGGACCTCCAGCCTGATGGGGTAGTAAACAAAGAGTGCCAGTGTGGCCTCCTGTATATCGGTGAGACTTGACATAGATTGGGAGACCACTTCGCCGAGCATCTAAGCTCCCTCCGCCAGAACAAGCAGGATCTCCTAGTGGCCACCCATTTTAATTCCATTTTCCATTCCCATTCTGGTATGTCCATCCATGGGCTTCTCCACTGTCAGGATAAGTCCACACCCAGATTGGAAGGACAACACCTTTTATTCTGCTTGGGTTGTCTCCAACCTGATGGCATGAACGTCAATTTCAGTAATGCCTCCCCAACCCCCACACTTCACCATTTCCTAAACCCTCTCTCATGTTAACTCCTTCCCCACTCATCACCTCCCGCTGGTGCTCCTTCGCTCCCTTTTTTTCTTTCTTCCATGGCCTCTGTCTCTTTCAACAATCAACTTCCCAGCTCTTTGCTTCATTCTCTCCATCCATGTTTCACCTATCACCTGGTGTCTCTCTCTCTCTCTCTCTCTCTCTCCCCTCCCCCCAGCTTTTAAATCTACTCCTCAGCTTTTTTTCTCCAGTCCTGCTGAAGGGCTTCAGGCCTGGAACATTGACTGTGCTCTTTTCCATAGGTGCTGCCCGGCCAGTGAGTTCCTCCAGCATTTTGTAAACAGAGTATGCCCTGGACAGTGGGGTCCTTGATGATGGATGCTGCTTTCTTGTGGCAGCGTTCCTTGTAAATGTACTCAAAGGTCTTCACCTTTAGGACAATTTTCATCATGCTCAATCTCCCCACCATCATATTAAATAGTTTGAAGAGAATTTAGGAGAGCAACGTATTGTAAAACAAATTGCAGAAAACAGACTTTCGAGCACCTCCACATCATTCACAATAAGTGGGACTTCCCATTAGCCAAGCATTTTAAATCTGATTCCCAATCCCATTCTGACATGTCAATCCACGGCCTCTTCTTGTGCCAAGATGAGGCCACCCACAGGGAGGAGGAGCAAGACCTTATAATAATAATAATAATAATAATAATAAATACCTTATTGATCCCAAGCAGGACATTCTTTCGTTACAGCAGTAACATTAAAAAAAACACAGCAGTGTGCAGACTTAGCTAAAACTAGAGAAATATAATATACATGATAATTTACCAATGTGCAATAATAATGTATAAAATAATAAATCAGAGACTATTGCACTCACTATAATGTACAGTATGTTCTCCTGTCACACAGATATGAACTGTTGTATACGCTTATTGCATTGGTAAGAAAGATTTTCTGTAACAACCCTTGTGACAGCAGAGCTGAATGAGTCTGTTCGAAAGGGTGCTCTGCTACTTCTTCAGTAGGTCAGGGAGAGGATGTGGCAGATTGTCTATAATGAATAACAGTTTGTTTAGTGACTTCCTCTCCACCACTAACTTAAAAGATATTCCATCTAGGTACCCTCCAACTTGATGGTCTGAATATCGATTTCTACTTCCGGCGCCCCCCCAACCTCCTCTATTCCTCACTCTGACCATTCACTGTTCCCACCTTTTTAAAATTAATTTACAGGATGTGGGTGTTGCCAGCTAAGCCAGAATTTATTGCCCATCCCTAGTTGCCCTTGAGAAGGTGGTGATGGGCTGCCTTCTTGAACCGCTGCAGTCCCTGAGGTGCAGGTACACCCGCAGTGCTGTTAGGGAGGGAATTCCATGATTTTGACCAAGCAACAATGAAGAAACGGTGATATGTTTACAATTCAGGATGGTGAGTGTCTTGGAGGGGGATTTCCAAGGGGTGGTGTTCCCAGGTATCTGCTGTTCTCGTCCTTCTAGATGGTAGTGGTTGTGGGTCTGGAAGGTGCTGCCTTAGGAACTCTGGTGTATTGTTGCCGTGCATCCTGTAGATAGTACACCCTGTTCGTCGATGATGGAGGGATTGGATGCTTGTGGAAGGGGTACCAATCAAGTGGGCTTATTGGTGTCAAGCTTCTTAAGGGTTGACGGAGCTGCACTCATCCAGGCAAGTGATGAGTATTTTATCACAGTCCTGACCTGCCTATTACTTTCCACCAGGTCCCCTGCTCCTTCCCTTACTCCATCCATTCTCTCCTATCAGACTCCTTCTTCAACCCTTGGCCTTTCCCACCCACCTGGCTTCACCTTTGAGCCTCTTTCCCCACCCCCACCTCCTTTTTTATTCTGGTATCTTCCCCCTTCCTTCTCAGTCCTGAAGAAGGGGCTTGGCCCAAAACATCAACTGTTTACTCTTTTCCATAGATGTTGTCTGACCTGTTGAGTTCCTCAGCGTTTTGTGTGTGTTGTTGCTGCAAAACAATCATTCCAGTGCTTCCTTCCCACATAGCCCTCCATTTTTCTTTCATCCACAGCTAAGTGTATCTTGAATGTCTCCAATGTACCAGCACATTCCCTGCATCCACCATTCTCTGTGTAAAATAAAACTACTGTACCTCTGATATCCACCCCTTATTCTTTCCTCCAAGCACCTTAAAATTATACTTCCTTATATTAGCCATTACTGCCCTAGGGAAAAGACATTGGCTGTCCACTCTATCTATGTCTCATCACCTTATACACCTCCATTAAGTCACCTTTCATCCAAAGAGAAAAGTCTGGCTCATTCAACCTTTCCTCATAAGACATGCTTTCTAATCCTGGTAACTCTCCTCTGTACCCCCCTCAAAACCTTCCACATCCTTCCTCTAATGAAATAAACACAATATTCCAAGTCTCCTTTAAATGTTACCCCTCTCACTTTAAATACATGCACTCTAGTATTAGACATTTTGACCCTCACAAAATAATACCTGCTCTCTACTTTACCTATGTCTGATAATCTTATAAACTTCTATCCGGTCTCCCCTCAGCCTCCACCATTCTAGAGAAAACAATGCAGTTTATCCAACCTCTCATAGAGTACATGCCCGCTAATCCAGGCCCGCATCCTTCTAAACCTCTTCACTATCTTCACTAAATCCTCCATCTCCTTTCTGTAATGGGTGGGGGGGGGGGGGGGGTGCCTTAAATATATTGCAACGTAGATTTGCCAAAGTTATACTAGGACTGCAAGGAATGCATTTGCATAGTGATTAAACAAGCTAGAGTTCTATTTGAAACGTCACCTGTCCCACCACAGATGTTCCTGGACCCGTTAAGTTCCCCCTGCATCATGTGTGTTGCTCCAGATTCCAGCATCTGCAGCCTCTTCAGTTTCAATTCCCTGGAACTTGGATAATTATGGGATGATTTGACTGTATGTCTTACAATACCAGGATACAATTGCAATTTCCCTCTCCACTTGTCGAAAGTCAAGGGCCTGTTAGCATATTGTAAACCTTAGAGCCATCTTCTTCAGGAGTAAAGTTTGCAAACAAGCAAAGCATGCCTATCTCTTCCAGGGCTATTAAAATCAATTTTGAATCTGAAAGTTAAAGACTTTGATCACCAAAGAATCGGGTTTCAGAGAATGACAGAGTAAAGCCACAGATCAGCCATTGAATTTCAGATTATAGAAGGTAAGTATCCGAGTCCTACTCCTCAATATTCCTTGTTCCATCCATACACTGATATCTATAGCACTGTTATCATCACAAAACTCAACACAGGAGAACTCCTTACCCTGCCCCTCCCCTAGGTCTGCATTGCAGTATTTATGTGCACAGTTGCACACTGTATACACAATGCAGATTTAAACCGTTTAAGCAGAAAGTTAATGACCCTATTTCTCACCTTTACAACTGTTCATTGTTCATCTAAATGACTCAGTAGAGCACCTCATTACTCAATAGCCAGCAGATTACATATTAGAAATGCCAAATACCTCAGCTCTTTAAGAAAATCCTAAAGATCTTAATATCCTAATGATTCATAGAACCACATTGCAAAAGCTTAGTTGGAGGCTATTCAGTGAAATAGGGTTATTTTGTGCCCTGAAAGATCCATCAGGTTTTATTAATATTTATTAAGCCACACAATGTGGGCCCTGTAGTTAAGACACAATTTTTCTTTTTATATTTTATTCATAATATTTACATATATAACACATTACATTTATATGTCACTATTCTCAACATAGATATTAAGTACAAAATTTACATCGCATCAGGATGACATCAACTCAACCTTCAGGTGTGCTAGTTGAGCGATAAACCAGAGATGTTTTTACGGAGCTTTCAGCTCCTCAGCATCCAGTGAAGCGAGAGCCCTGAAATCTATTCTTTCTTCACAAATCTTTTGTGAGAGCCTTACCAAGATTTTGTCTTCCTAGCCCTTCTGAATGCATCGGTCTGCGATGCTCATTTGAGGAAAACTCTTAAAGAGGGTGGCATCCATCATTAAAGATCCAGGTTATGCACACTTCTCATTGCTACCTCCAGGGAGAAGAACCACAGAAGCACTAGGCAATGCCATTTTCAATACCAAGAGAGCCCAACCACCCAGCCTTATTATTCAAGAGTCACTGACCATAAAAATCTCAGCGGGTCACCCTGGACCAGAAATTCAACTAGGCCAGAACATTAATATGCTGCCACAGGTGATTCACTTTCTGATGATCAATGTTAAGTTTACTTTTAAATGGTTGAACACTGTAATGAGCAGAGATGGAAATTGAGGATATAGGACTGAATTAGAAGGCTAATCCCAGTACGTAAATGTTCTCATTCTGTTGAAATTAGACTATTATTCAGAAGTTTTGTCACGTAAACAGTTGTCTGCAATCTTGTGCCCACAAATGAATATATTTTCTAATTAAGTGAACCAATAAAAAATCTTAATTGAAAAATCTATTTCATTTTAGTTTACTGACTGTAGGTACCAGAGGAAAAGTTAATAGACATACAATATTTTACCCAGTTCTAAGGATGCTAAGGATAGCTAGCAGAATGACTGGACACAGCTCTAGGGATCAGCTCTGCACATGTGAAAATCCTCTCAGTTTTTATCTGTTGTAATTGTCTTCTCCAAGCAATAGCTGCTGTGATTTAGAAAACTTCAAATATGTTCCAGTGCCTAAGGCATGTGTCTCTCCCACCCTGAGGTAAATCCTGTATCCTCTCTGTTCTGCAAGGGAAACTTCATTGCTTACCTGTGACTTACGGGCACAGGACTGGAATTTGTCGTACTCCCTGACCACCCGCAGCAAACTCCGATAGGCTTATCTGCCAGAAAGAGCAAGAGGAAAGCAGAAAGAATGACGTGTTTAAACAGGATATCCTAAAAGGTTCATTGGCATCCAAAAAAGAAAAGGCTACTCAACAAAATGCAATTTCATTAGGTCTGAAGCACTAGTTAGTTGTATCTCCCCTAGACCCCAGTTATGAGTTACTATTCACTCACTTTAACATAGATGAATTGTATGTAGAAACTGTTTCAAAACAAACTGCATGGCTTATAACCCTACCAGAGTCAAAGCTAACAGATGCAAAACTCTGGTAAGAAAGACTTGTAATTTTATAGCTCTTTCATGGGCACAGGAAATAATTCTGAAATGTAGTCATATTTTCGATGTCGATAATGTATCATGCAATTTGCACAGCAAGCTTCCACAATAAGAATGTGATAATGACAGAATTGTATGTTCTCTGATTCTCCACCCCATCTAAACCCCTTGCTCTAGGGAGATGCCAATCAATATTTGATTGCTTGAGTGATTTATTCAAACCGTTCTCTAATGAAATCCAGAAAACACAACAGCAATTTGAGCCTCAGCAGCCCATTGGATCAATTGGAACTGCATATGTACATTCAACTGATTCCTGTTTCCATGGAAACAAATACAAAGATATTGGATAGGCTGTAAAACCAGAGCTCCAACCAATTCCACCCAGCATCTTGGGTTAAAATCAGAAAAATTAGAGCCAAATGCATGATTTCTTGGTACACCCCTCATTCAGCACCCACGCTCGAGTGACATCAATCAAATTGTCGCACAAGTATGGTGAGGTACGGGTAAACTGCGAAAAACTTGCTTGCAGCAGACCACTGGCACATTTGTGCTCACTTTTATACAGGCCTCTGTTCACTTGCCTCGGTCCTGATTGGCTACCCCTTCAGTTGACCTTTGAACACAATTGGCTCACGTTTCTTTGGCTCTTAAGGGTTCATAGATGGCATCTATTTCAATATGTTTGTTTACGGACTTATCAGAAGAGAGCCATGCTTCTAAAAATTCTCATGCCTGCTTCAAGTTTGCCTGTGCCAGAACCTCCGCAGTGTCCCAATTAAAGTGGTGTTTTTCTCAGAATTCATGTACCGAGATCAGTGACATTGGATCATGTCATAAACTCGAGCACTCCCAGACAGAAGCATAAAAACTGCACACTGAGGATGTCACTTCGAATGGTTATGAAACGTCTGCAAGCTCATTGCCTAGGTCGGTGAACGCTGCCACATCAAACACCTCAAACTGAGCTACCAATATTCACCACCAATCCTTAAAAAGCTAAGTTCTCAAAACTCCCTGGAGGAAACATAGAAACATAGAAAACATAGAAAACATAGAAAAGCTAGAGCACAATACAGGCCCTTTGGCCCACAATGCTGTGCCGAATATGTACTTACTTCAGAAATTACCTAGGGTTACCCATAGCCCTCTATTTTTCTAAGTTCCAGGTACCTATCCAGGAGTCTCGTAAAAAACCCTATCACATCCGCCTCCACCACCATCGTTGGCAGGCCATTCCACATACTCACCACTCTCTGTGTAAAAAACATACCCCTAATATCTCCTCTGTACCTACTTCCAAGCACCTTAAACTGTGCCCTCTCATGCTAGCCATTTCAGCCCTGGGAAAAAGCCTTTGACTATCCACACGATCAATGCCTCTCATCATCTTATACACCTTAACCAGGTCACCTCTCATCCTCCATCACTCCAAGGAGAAAAGGCTGAGTTCACTCAACCTATTCTCATAAGGAATGCTCCCTAATCCAGGCAACATCCTTGTAAATCTCCTTTGCATCCTTTCTATAGTTTCCACATCCTTCCTGTAGTGAGGCAACCAGAACTGAGCACAGTATTTCAAGTGGGGTCTGACCAGTGTCCTATATAGCTGCAACATTACCTCTCAGCTCCTAAACTCAATCCATGGTTGATGAAGGCCAAAGCACTGTATGCCTTCTTAACCACAGAGTCAACCTGCGCAGTAGCTTTGAGTGTCCTATGGACTCAGACTCCAAGATCCCTCTGATTCTCCACACTATCAAAAGTCTTACCATAATACTATATTCTGCCATCATATTAGACCTACCAAAATGAACCACCTCACAGGTCTCGGCCCGAAATCTCGACAATGCTTCTCCTATAGATGCTGCCTGGCCTGCTGTGTTCCACCAGCATTTTGTGTGTGTTGTTTGAATTTCCAGCATCTGCAGATTTCCTCGTGTTTGCACCTCACACTTATTTGGGTAGAACGCCATCTGCCACTTCTCAGCCCAGTTTTGCATCCTATCAATGTCCTGCTGTAACCTCTGACAGCCCTCCACACTATCCACAACACCCCAACCTTTGTGTCATCAGCAAATTTACGAACCCATCCCTCCACTTCCTCATCCAGATCATTTATAAAAATCACAAAAAGAAGGTGTCCCAGAACAGATCCCTGAGGCACACCACTGGTCACTGATCTCCATGCAGAATACGACCCCTCTACAACCATTCTTTGCCTTCTGTGGGCAAGCCATTCTGGATCCACAAAGCAATGTCCCCTTAGGTCCCATGCCTCCTTACTTCCTCGATGAGCCTTGTATGGGGTACCTTATCAAATGCCTTGCTGAAATCCTAATACACTACATCTACAGCTCCCTTGCCTCCCACAGTAGCCAAAGTAGACCTCATCCAGTGCCGGTGATGAAGCAAACTTGATGCTTTCCAAAAGCTCCAGCACATCCTTTTCCTTAATGTCTACGTGCTCAAGCTTTTCAGTCTACTGCAAGTCATCCTTACAATCGCCAATTCCTTTTCCATAGTGAATACAGAAGTAAAGTATATATTAAGTACCTCTGATATCTCCTCCGGTTCTGTACACATTTTTTCACTGCCACACTTGATTGGCCCTATTCTCTCATGTCTTATCCTCTTGCTCTTCACATACTTGTAGAATGACTTGGGGTTTTCCTTAATCCAGTCAGCCAAGGCCTTCTCATGGCCCCTTCTGGCTCACCTAATTTCATTCTTAACCTCCTTCCTGCTAGCCCTATAATTTTCTCGATCTCTATCGTTAACTAGTCTTTTGAACCTTTGGTAAGCTTTTCTTTTCTTCTTGATGAGATTTTCAACAGTCTTTGTACACTGCAGTTCCTGTACCCTTCCATCCTTTCCCTGTCTCATTGGAACGTACCTATGCAGAACTGCACACAAATATCCCCTGAACGTTTGCCACATTTCTGTCATACATTTCCCTGAGAACATCTGTTCATAACTTATGCTTCCAAGTTTTTGCCTGATAGCCTCATATTTCCCCTTACTCCAATTAAACACTTTCCTAACTTGTCTGTTCCTGTCCCTCTCCAAAATGCTCTCCCATTGAGAGATCTGGCACCTGACCAGGTTCATTTCCCAATACCAGATCAAGTACAGCCTCTCCTCTTGTAGGCTTACCTACATATTGTGTCAAGAAACCTTCCTGAACACACCTAACAAACTCCACCCCATCTAAACCCCTTGCTCTAGGGAGATGCCAATCAATATTTGGGAAATTAAACACTCCCACCAAGACAACCCTGTTATTATTACTCCTTTCGAGAATCTGTCTCCCTTTCTGCTCCTTGATAGCCCTGTTACTGTTGGATGGTCTATAAAAAACACCCAGTAGTGTTATTGACCCCTTCCTGTTCCTAACTTCCACCCACATAGTCTCCGTAGACAATCCCTCCATAACTTCCTCCTTTTCTGCAGCCGTGACACTATCTCTGATCAACAGTGCCATGCCCTCACCTCTTTTGCCTCCTTCCCTGTCCTTTCTGAAACATCTAAAGCCTGGCACTCTAAGTAGCCATTCCTGCCCCTGAGCCAGCCAAGTCTCTGTAATGGCCACCACATCATATCTCCAAGTACTGAACCACACTCTGAGCTCATCCGCTTTGCTTATAATGCTCCTCACATTAAAGTGGACACATCTGAAACCATTGGTCTGACACCACCCCTTCTCTATCACCTGCCTATCCTCCCTCTCACACTATCTACAAGCTTTCTCTATTTGTGAGCCAACTGCCCTTTCCTCCGTCTCTTAAATTCGGGTTCCCACCCCACAGCAATTCTAGTTTAAACTCTCCTCAATAGCCTTAGTAAACCTCCCTGCCAGGATATTGGTCCCCCTCGGATTCAAGTGCAACCTGTCCTTTTTGTACAGGTCACACCTGCCCCAAAAGAGGTCCCAATGATCCAGAAATCTGAATCCCTGCCCCCTGCTTCAATCCCTCAGCCACGCATTTACCCTCCACCTCATTCTATTCCTATTCTCACTGTCACGTGGCACAGGCCGTAATGCCGAGATTACTACCTTTCAGGTTCTGCTTCTCAACCTCCTTCCTAACTCCCTGTGGTCTGTTTTCAGGACCTCCTCCCTTTTCCTGCCTACGTCATTGGTACCAATATGTACCACAACCTCTTCTGTTCTCCTTTCCACTTCAGGATATTGTGGACGTGATCAGAAACATCCTGGACCCTGGCACCTGGGAGGCAAACTACCATCCGTGTTTCTTTCCTGCATCCACAGAATCACCTATCTGACCCCCTAACTATAGAGTCCCCTATCACTACTGCCTTCCTCTTCCTTTCCCTACCCTTCTGAGCCACAGGGCCAGACTCTGTGCCAGAGGCACGGCCACTGTTGCTTCCTCCAGTTAGGTCATCTCCCCCAACAGTACTCAAACAGGTGTACTTATTGTTAAAGAGGGACAGCCACAGGGGTACTCTCTAGTATCTGATTCTTGCCCTTCCCTCTCCTGACTGTCACCTACTTACCTGCATCCCAAGAGTCCAGTGTGACTACTTGCCTATAGCTCCTCTCTATACCTCCTCACTGTCCCTGACCTGAGGAAGGTCATGAAGCTGCAGCTCCAGGTCCCTAACCCAGTCCCTAAGGAGCTGCAGCTCAATGCACCCGGCACAGATGGTGATGTGAAATACAACCCCACTGACTCCTGGGAATCTCCAGCTTTAAGTGCTCAAAGTGGAGAAAGGGCATTTGGACTGGCTTTTCGCACCTTGAGGCCATGCATGAAGAGCACACAGGGGTCTTCCTGAAAGTCCGTCTATCTCACACCTGCCTGCTTCATCTATGGAAGAGCCTGTGGTTCCAACATTGGTCTCATTGGCCTCTTCAGAATCCAAATGAGCAGAATGGAAACAAATAATTCTCGATCCTGAGATAGTGAGTTAATAGGATAGTGATGATAATAAGCTAAAAATGTGTTCAGCATTAATCTCCTTATCTATAAAAGGAGGTGTTCACAATGGAAGAGAAAAAGAGGCCCTGTGGACAAGCCCTAGGGTTATAAGGAACATTCTTGTTAAATAGTGGAGAGGGTGTTTAGAGCAATGTCTTCTTCTAAATGTTCTGTTTTCATGCACTATAAAACCTTCCACAATTTTAGGGATCTATGGAATGCTCTGTCTCAGAAGGCAGTGGAGGCTAATTCTCTGGTGCTTTCAAGAAAGAGTTAGATAGAGCTTTTAAAGATAGCAGAGTCAAGAGATATGGGGAGAAGGCAGAAACGGGGTACTGATTGTGGATGATCAGCCATGATCACAGTGAATGGCAGTGCTGGCTTGAAGGGCTGAATGGCCTACTCCTGCACCTATTGTCTATTGTCTATTGGCCTCCCAAAACTCTCTAAAATTAATCAAGAGCTATGAATTGTCATCACTGTTGTGAGGAAGTCAGCAACAGACTCCCAAAGCCAAGCCTACACAGAGTATTGGGATAATGACCAGATTACCAGTGAGCATGAAATCCAATTTATAAACAGAAAACACAGGGAAATCCAAAGTGGAAAGAAACACAAATAATGTTCCAAGTGTCAGACCCCTTTCTGAGTATCTTCAGCATTTTCTGTTCACTGTATTAGCAATATTGATTGCTCAGAAACCTTTTGGTCATGGCCTTGGATCACCAGGACAAAACATGTCAGAATGTTGTTTATTGACTACAGCCCAGCACTTAAAACAATCACTCCTACAGTTCTGATCAAAAAACTCCAAAGTCTGGGCCTCTGAACCTCCCTCCAGAACTGGGTCCTTGACTTCCTAACCAGCAGACCACAATCTGTGCAGATCAGAAATCACATCTCCCCTTCGTTGGTAATCAACACTGGCCGACCTCAGGGATGTGTGCTTGGCCCACTGTTCTACTCTCTCTACAACCATAACTTTGTGGCTAGGCATAGCTCATAGCTAGGCATAGGCTAGACATCTATCAATCTGCTGACAATACAAGTACTGTTGGCAGAATTTCAGATGGTGATGAGAGTGAGATATATCAGTTAGTTGAGTGGTGTTGCAGCAATAACCTTGCCCTCAACATCAGTGAGACCAAAGAACTAATTATGGACTTCAGGAAGGGTAAGATGAGGGAACACACACCAGCCCTCATAGTGCAATCAGAAGTGGAAAGAGTGAGCAGTTTCATTTTTCCTTGTGTCAGTATCTCTGAGGATCTATCCTGGACCCAACATATCGATGCAGCTACAAAGAAGACACAACAGCAGCTATATTTTATTAGGAGCTTGAGCAGATTTGATACATCCTCAAAGAGACTCGGAAATTTCTGCAGATGTACTGTGGAGAGCATTCAATCTGGCTGCATCATCGTCTGGTGGGGATGGGGGGGGGTGACAATTGCAAAGGATCAAAATAAGCTGCAGAGAATTGTGACTTAGCCCCATCATGGGCACTAGCCTCCATAGTACCTGGACATCTTCAAGGAGAGATGCCTCAAAAAGGTGGTATCCATCATTAAGGACCCCCATCACCCACGGCATGACCTCTTCTCATTGCTACCATTAAGAAGGAGGTACAGAAGCCTGAAGGCACACATTCAACAACTCAAGAACATCTTCCTTTCTGCCATCTGTTTCCTGAATGAACAATGAACCCATGAACACTACTTCACTACCTTTTTTATTTTTATTTTTGCACTAAAAAATTAACAATTTTAGAGATATATGGTTATTGTAATTCATATTTTTCCTATTATTATGCATTGCAATGTACTGCTGCTGCAGTTAACAAATCTCTCTACATATGCTGGTGATAGTAAACCTGATTCTTCTTGCGGATGGAGTCGTGGAATGATATGCATTCACCTGCTTTGGATCCTCACCCACAGTTGAACCATCTGTCAAGGCAGCACTGCCTGCAGTCTTCAGTCCTGAACCCGTGATACTTTGACTCAGAGTAAAACTTTCAGAACTGAGCCATCAAGGTGAATGCACCTTCAAAATCATTAATTACAACAGAATGGTAATGGATATGTTAGCTTTATAGATTAATGCAATCTTGTCAAAAAAGTTTAATTTAATTGGAATGGACCATGTTTAAAGGGCTGTATAACCTCTGCCCTTTAACTTTGCAAATGCTTTCATCTTTCTGGTGCAAGCACTTTGATATCTCTTTGTCTGATCTGTTTCCATGGGAATTCCAAAACAAAATTAAGTCTTATTCAGCAAAGGCAATAATAATAAATCGCAAAGTAAAAAAAAATGTGATGAGTTTCTTCTGTAGAAATGGTAAAACATGAAAGCAATTTATTTAATAGATGGCTCTTTGGCAGAAATGAGAGAGATCTGTGTGTATGGAGGACATTAATTGCACTTTTTGCTGATGTGATTTAACTAATCCTTTAGCATAACCTCTGGCCTCTTGTGAGAGGTAAAGTACTGCTAAAAGGGTGACCATTTATAGATTAGAATTAAATAATGGAAGTCTGAAACCGTGTAGAGGAAGAGTTTTCAGAGAAGAACACCACAATGTGAAGTGGAATTGCTGACAAAATATATTGCTGAAAACCAGGCAGCTGTTCATTCCGAGCCCACATTGAGGAATCCACAATCAAGAATGTGCACCAGTCAAAATAAAAGATGGAACTTCCATTTATATAGCACCTTGAAGTGCACTGCATAATTCCGTGATTTTATGAGGTGACTGTCCCCTGGCTCCCTCCAAGAGGACCACAACCTTGTCACAGGGTTTGAAGGCTTGTGTGCCTCAAAGACTCAGAGAGCTATGTTGACTGCTTTGACATTTGGTATACCAACAGGTCAAAGGGTACTAGCCAGACTAAGAGTGGTCCACCGGTCCTCCAAGTTCAGGGACTCAGCTCACTGCTAACAATCCTGACTGGTCAAAAAAAATTTGTTACAACAACAGCAATGAAGAATGCTTTTATATCTGTGTGAAATCAAGGACAGTCAGAGATGGAGGACCTTCATTGTTGCCCTAAATGCCAACGGCATAACAGGCAGAACTCCAGTTTCATGAACGAGCTTCAGCTCCCAGCACCATCTTGGCCATTGGATATATTAATAATGGGTACACCAAGAAAGGCCCATTTTGGCCCATTGTCAAACTTACTAGTGAACTTTCTGATCTCTGCTGTATAGTCAACCAAATCAGGTAATAAAAGGCATTAGAGCTTAAACAGGAATATATTGCCTGGGATTTAAGGACCTACAACAGATGAAGTGTTAGGCACAGTTGCACCATAAGTCTCCATAAGAGCTTCTCTCTCCTGGAACCATTGGATTCCATCTAGATAACTCCGCCAAACATCTTAGGTTGTCCACGGTAAGAAAAGAACTTGAAATTCAAATCATTCTATTATCTGAATTCCCTATCTACAACACAGAAGATTAATTGTGTTGTCAACTAACAAACAAGGGCACATCAGAAAGAAATGTTTATGCAAAGTGGAATTTCTTACAAGTCTGACTCTCAGGCGAGTTCTGTAACAGTATTGAGTTCACACAGATCCACTGGTCACATCTCACAACTCTTCACAACTCTTTCAGTGTTATATTGGTGCAAAAAAAACTGCAGATGCAGAAAAAATGGAACAAGAACAGAAGATGCTGGGAAGCACTCAGACAGACAGATTTCAAGGGGAGAGAAACAGAGCTAATGGTTAAGGTCAAAGACTCCTTCTCATCTGAACTAATAAAAGAATTTCTAAGTTGCAAAGTGGGAGTAGGATGGAGAGAACAGAGGAAATGTCTGTGGTTGAGTGCAGACTTGTGCCAAAATTGGCAATAGAAAAGAAACAAGTTGAAACAGAGAAATGGAGCCACAATGTGTAAAGAAAGAAAGAAAAGTAGTAGTTACCAGAAATCTTTAAATTCAGAATGGAGTATCAAGCTCTACAACCAAACTATATGGAAGATGAGGTGATCTTCCTTGAACTTAGATTGGGCCTCAATGGAGCAAAGTAGGAATAAAAGAGTAGATAGATCAGA
This sequence comes from Hemitrygon akajei, assembly GCF_048418815.1. Classification (NCBI taxonomy): domain Eukaryota; kingdom Metazoa; phylum Chordata; class Chondrichthyes; order Myliobatiformes; family Dasyatidae; genus Hemitrygon; species Hemitrygon akajei. The sequence continues at coordinate 20,709,106 of NC_133145.1, read as the reverse complement.
GTGGGACTATTAAAGTGACAAGCAGCTAGTAGCTCTGGGTCACCAAAGGGCACTGAATGGAGGTGTTCTGTAAAGTCACCCAATCTATATGTTTGTTTCTTCAGTGCGGAGGAGACCATAATGTGACCACTACTCTAATATACTAAAAGAAAAACGAATGAACCACTGACTCAGTTCCAAGGTCAGCATCAGTTCTGGATGGTTGGGAAGAGGTGAATGGACAGGTGTTACATCCTGCGCAGCTGCATGAGTAAGTACTGAGGTTGTTGGAGATGGAAGGGCTGACTAGGGAATCATGGAGGACTGTCCATTTGGAATGTTGGAAGAAGAGAGGAAGTTCTGAAACCTAAAGATGGAAAGTTGTGACTGGTTGTGAAGTTTAGTGGAAACTGAGGCAATTGTGGATGATGTTTCATCAGATGTGGAAGTTGATGGATGAATGCTGAGGATAAGAGAAACCTTGATCTTCCTGGAAGAAGGAGGATATGCAGTACATATACACATAGTGACCAATTTATTAGGTACACCTGTACACCTGCTCATTAAAGCAAATATCTAAACAAGCAATCAAGTGGCAGCAAATCAATTCATAAAGAAATACAAACATGGTCAAGAGGTTCAGTTGTTGTTCAGAATAAACATCAGTGAAATGATTGTTGGTGCCAGACAGGGTGGTTTGAGTATCTCAATAACTGCTGATCTCCTGGGATTTTCGTGCACAACGGTCTCTAGACTAAAATAGTGCGATAAACAAAAAAAACATACAATGAGTGGCAGTTATGTGAGCAAATATGCCTTGTCAATGGGAGAAGTCAGAGCAGAATGGCTAGACTGTTTCTAGCTGACAGGAAGGTGACAGTAACTCAAATAATGACAATTTACAACAGTGGTATGTAGAAAGCTAGTCTGATTGCACAATCTGTTGAATGTTGAAGTGGATGGGCTACAGCAGCAGAAGACCATGAACATAACACTTAGTGTCCTCTTTATTAAGTACAGGAGGACAAAGAAAAATGTCAGAGTTGTATTGTACATGCATACTTTGACAAGTAAAATTTTAAATCTCTGAACCTTTGAGATACCTAATAAAATGGCCACTGAGTACATATCGCCTCCAGACTAAATGCTGCCAACACTAAACTTTCCTCTTTCTTAAAAAATATAGCTTTTACATTAAATCCACAACTGCCTTCTTCCAAAGTAGCTCCTACAGTAATTTAAACATACAGACATTCAAATCAGAAGCAACAGACCATTCAGCCCCTCTTGTATGTTCCACCTTTTAATTGAATCATGGCAGACCAAACCATGTCCTCAACCCTGCAGGTATCTATCTGCCTCTGACTTAAAATATTAAGACTCTGCTTTCACTCTCCTTTGAAGGAAAGTTCTAAGGATCTTCTGAAAGAATTTTTTTGTCTTATCTCTGCCTTAAATGGGCAATGCCTAATCTTTGAAGAGCGAGTCCCAGCTCTAGATTCTCCCACAAAGTGAAACATTCTTTCCACATCCATCTGCCAAAAGCCCTCAAGATCTAATAATTTACACTTTTTAAGTCTAGCAGACAGAAATCTGGCCTGGGCAATTCTATCTCATAAAACTTTATTCTGAGAGATGAAGTTTCAGCACGATTCAATTTTAAATGACCACCTCGTATCTTGTCACTATGTCTTGTCATCAGTGGAAATACCTCAGCACTGACCATCCCTCCTTCGGATCTCATAAAATTGTTCCTCATTCTTTGAAAGCCAAAAAAAATAAAGCAAGTGACCAAATGTGTCTTTCTTCGGACAGGCCCAGGCAGGCCGTGAAGCCTCTTTGAGGACACATTTCTGCATGGCCTTTACTGAAGCTTTCAGTTATGAAGTAGTGTCAGCAATATTGCCACAGTGGTACTCATTGCAGGTCTAACTCAGCAACCCTTGGGTGATATCTGACTGGTCTGGTGTTTGTTCTGAAGCTGCATCAGCAGGTTTCCCAATAGAGAGCATAGAATACAGGACAGGACCAAGCTCTTCAGTCTACAATATTTACAATACAATACAGTCTAAGTAAACTGAAAATTCAATGCCTAACTAATCCCCTCTGCCTATGCAGTGTCCATGTTCCTTCACTCTCTGTGCCAATCTAAAAGCCTTTTAAATCTCTCTTGCACATTTGCCCCTACTACTACCCCTGGCAGTGCATTTCCGGCACCCACAAATCTTGTGTAAAAATTTTGGTCCATACACCTCCTTTGATCTTAGCCCGTTCAGAGTGTATGCATGCCCTCTAGTATTTAGCCCTCTAATGAGCTTAATATCTGCAAAAAAACTGAAAATAAAAGAACATAGCTTCATGTGTGACTCGTTTTGTAAGAGGTTGCAGCTAAATGCTCAGTGTGTGGAGCTCTGAGCTTCAATTTACGTTAGCAGAAGATTTAGAATTTCTTTTTATTTCTTGCATCCATCTCACAACATGAGGGAGTAAAAATCTTTATGTTGCATCTCCATTGCCATGTACAAGCAATAAGAAAGGGAAATGTGGGAGGATATTGCCCAAACACTGATTGTATTTGTAATTGTTTTGTATACGTGTATGTACAGTCAGATATCAATCAGATCAATGTGTATTGATCAATCTGGTGACCTGGTGAAAGAAGCTGTCCTGTAGCCCGTTGGTCCTGGCCTTAATGCTGCGGTACCGTTTGCCAGACGGAAGCAGCTGAAACAGGTAGGAGCATACTGTTCATTACTACTGACATCATACGGTGTCCACCTGATGTCAGTAAAAGAACAGGCAATTGACTATAGATCAGATTTTCAGTTTACACTTTCTACAATTTCACCCAGAAATGATCAGTAATGTAATCTAGTTTCGTCAAAATCGATCTTGAATTATGTCGTTAAAAATGCACTATCTAATTTCTAAGCTTGGATTCATATATCATGTAAAATTGAAGTAGAAATGGCCTGTCACAGTAGAAAACTGAAATAGTTCACACTAGACTGGAATCACACACCTTTGAACAAATTGCTGAGGAGAAAGGTGTGAATACTCCTTTGTAGTTATAAAATTTGTCCTTAATCTGTTGAAGTTAAACACTTACTGGTGTGGTATTTTTTTAAAACTGTGGATTGCATTCATCTGACAGAATGGAAAACAATTAAGTTCTTGCTCCCATTTAGGAGCTGAAGATAGGATTGGCAGAGATTCTGCTCTGCTACTGTTAGTAGCAGTTTTAAGTGCATTTAAAAGTGTTAAATTCCAATCTTACTTCAGAGACTTGAACACATGGTCTTGGTTCAAACTCCAGTGCAATATGGAATTGAAACCTGTCAAATGTTTTGTTAAAATATGACCAAATCTATCCTCCAATTTAAAAAAAATCCTCTGGCATGTGTGGTGAACTACATATACCTGTCTGGGCACGCCCCTCTGCTGACTGCTCCTGTGGCTCCTCCCACAGACCCCTGTATAAAGGCGATTGGAGGCACTGCTCCTCCCTCAGTCTCCAGGATGTTGTGTGGTGATCTCTTGAAGCTAATAAAAGCCTATTGTTCGCCTCCCGTCTCCGAGAGTTATTGATGGTGCATCAGCATGATCTGTAGAACAGTATTCTCTTGGTGTTCTGCACATTTATCTCCCAACCAATGTCACTAACAGAGAATATTTGATCATTGCTACGGTGTTTCCTGTGAAAATGGTGTTATGTGAAAACTGGCCGCCATGTTTCCCATATCACAGCAGTGATTTTCAATGAGACTGGGAAGTGACATTCGAAATGCCAGAGGGGATAGGATCATAAGATAAGGCTTAGCAGTGAAACAGTTTACCAATTTACCAACCCACAAACAATCTGGTGTGAGTATTGAATACTTTTCAGATTAGTGTGGCAGGAATTTCACTTGGAGTTGGGGTGGAGTAAATTATATTCCTAGAAAGATCAGCAAAGACTTTTTTAACTTTGACAAATATTTGCTATTTTGGTTTCTGTACTACTGACAAGGCAAATACATCACACTCACGCAAATGTATCTGACAAACGATTTGTTTGATTAGAATCACATTATTTATAGGTCTCACTGACAGTCTGCCATACAGTGTCATCAGAAGAAGGTGACATTAGAAATTTATCGCTCACCTTCTTCACAGAAAGGGAAAAAAGGTGCCCCTTTAAGATCATTAAAAAAGTTGATTGATGAAGGACAGAAAACCTTTCATATACTTGAATGTGCAATGAAAAGAAATGATCACATTGTAAAATCTTACCCCATTGAATAAGGCTGTTCAGCCCTTAAATCTGCTTCCATCACAATGTCACTCAGTGTATTCCAGATCAGTACAGCTCCCATATTAAGAAAACTTATTCTCCTCATGATGCTGTTGCTAAATATCTTAACTCCTGCTATTGACTCTGCTGTCACTGGAAACAATTTCTCCTTGTTCTACACCACACCCCATCACTGACAGTTTCTGCTGACCATCACAACTCCCCAAAAAATCTCCAAATGCAGTGGTTATAGTCCTTGATTTGCTTTCTCTGCAGGGCTTTTCATCTGTCAATCTGAAGTATAAAACTGAGCAGAGAATGCATCTGGAATGATGGGAAGTGAAAGTGAGATGGAGCTATCTGTTTACACTGTGTATCGGTAAGGATCAATAAAAACAGCCACCTTATCGTGTTGATACTTTGACTGTGTGCTCTAGGGTTTTGTGGTTTAATTCAATTTAATTTTGCTTCCTGCATGAAAATGTTCATAATTTCTACTTAGGGAGGCTAGAAAATAGAATCACCTTGAGCACGCTCAATTACAAAAATAATTACAAACGTTTAGATCATTTGAAGTTAAACCACACAGAGAGGATGAAAATGGCAAATGGCCGAATAGTTGCGTAAGTGTCATGGTTTAAAGTCACCGTTACCCCTTTGACTTTTTTCATATAGTAGTGCTAATGCCTACCAGGCAGTTAGCCAGTTGATCTTTGGCCAACCCTAAAGACACTTACTCATTCTTGAGTCACAACCCCCATTACATCTCTTGTCCCTGGAGTGTCGATTCCTCATGGCATGCACCGGAGAGTTTTTCCACGCTACTAAGTCAATATGTCAAGCCCAACCAGATAATAGAAAATGTAAGCATAGGACGGATGCTGAGGAGAATATCAATAGACAGGTTTTCCTTTTGAATGACTTTATTGGCTGAGAGAAGCTAGTAAAGGAACATCAGGTAGAATAGATCACACATCTGTAAAAACATTCATTCAAATGTACAGTGGGAGATTGAGGTGATTTTATAATAGGTTTTCTATTCTTTAAGTGACTACTGGCATCCAAAAATCTTTCAATCGTGATAGACTGCCCACCTGCTTTTGTTCCCATAGTATATTATTGGTCTAGTGGCTTCTGGAATGCAGTTAGATGCCATGCTCATACAGAATAAGAAGTTTCATCGGGAACTATCCTTGTCTGTGTCTTATTTTCTTAACACAACTCAGCACCATTGAGTTATCCAGATGCATTCATTGTCAAGTAGAAGTTATGAACATTGATCAGGAGTGAATTGTCTGGATAGTGTTGTTAACTGTGGTCAAGTGCATTCCTGCAGATTAGAGTCAACCTTCCCTCAAAATCCCACAATCAGCAGGCCATCAGGCATAACAGGCTAACTGTTCAGGAGATGCAGTGCAAGACAATTTAATTGGCTTATTTCAAATCAGATAATGCCGGCTAAGTTATTTATTTCAAGGAAGCTTGCAGACCAGACTGATATTATCCACTTAGTACCAAACAGCTGATCTATTAATGGTTGGAAGATTTGTGAGACTCAAAGAGTCAGCATTAACAGCATTAATTGTGGGTCCTGATGAAGGGTCTCAGACTGAAACCGACTATTTCTTCATTTCCATGGATGCTGTCTGAATTGCTAAGTTCCTCCAGCATTTTGTCTGTGTTCCTTTGGATTTCAGCATCTGTAGAATTTATCATGTTTATTAATCGTGGGTACCAGGGAACTCTGTCTCCAGGAGCTTTTAGGCCACCTGTGTGAAAAGATATCTGGAAAAATATCATATGCGTGTGACATGTGTGTGAAGACACCCAAGTGGCAAAGAAATAGTATAAATGTAGAGAGAAGTCCAAACTTATTAGGGATGGTCCAGGAACATGAACAAGAACGACTGGAGCGTGGGCTGAACTAGAATCCATTCCTCTGCCTTTGATTTCTGTGCTAGATCATTTGTTTGTCTACAGCTCATTAGTATGTCTCTTTAGTTTATAGGAATTGTACCCGTGTTTTGGAAATCCTTTGTGTTTTAGCACTAATTTGTAATTAGGAAGTATTTTATAAGATAAGAATCTTCTGTGAGTTTTAATTGTGCTTTAAGGTCTGGATTTAAGCATGTATCACTAAAAGTAAATGATCTGTGTTTAAACTACCTAGTTAGCTTAAAATATCTCCTGCTTGGTGGGGGGGGGGGGGAGGGGAACCCACCACTCAAATAGTTGGTACTGGCAGCTAAACGTGCTATGGAGGACAAACAGGGAAGTGAACTAGTCTTTGAAGAGTGGACAGTTCCAATATAACCTCTCTTTAGTGTGGGCACTCATAACTGTCTATGTTGGATAGGGCTAAAACCTTCATTTGAGTTTAGAACTTCATGGTGAACAAATCCAACATTATCCCATCCCATTTCAAATAATTATCCACAAAATTAGATTGCTAAAGAAATTGAAAAGGAAAGCTTTTATCAGGCAATCCCCCCCCCCCCCCACTTCACCATTCCCCATCTCCTTCTCCCTCTCTCACCTCAACTCCTTGCCTGCCCATCGCCTCCCTCTGGTGCTCCTCCCCCCTTTTCATTCTGCCATGGCCTTCTGTCCTCTCCCATTATACTCCCCCTTCTCCAGCCCTGTATCTCTTTCACCAATCAACTTCCCAGCTCTTTACTTCACCCCCACCATTCCCAGTTTCAACTATCTCCTTGTGTTTCTCCCTCCCCTCCCCCCACCTTTAAAATTTACTCTTCATCTTTTTTTCCCCAGTCATGCTGAGGGATCTTGGCCCGAAACTTTGACTGTACTCTTTTCCATAGATGTGCCTGACCTGCTGAGTTACTCCAGTATTTTGTGTGTATTGCTTGGATTTCCAGCATCTGCAGATTTTCTCTTGTTTTTCATAACCCTCTAGATATTTTTGTCAATTTCAATCAAAATCCTGGAAATATTTTCTTCAGAACCTATCTATCCAATGGCAATGCAACAATTAATTCTATTTTGTTTATCCATCTCAAGAACACAACTCCTTTCAACATCTTTACCTGCTGCCTTGGTATCAGCATACAATTGAGATTGAACTTCAGGTATGAATAATCTATTTGCCTTTATGCTGTGGGGAATTCATGCCAGAGTCAACACAGAGTCACTCTCAAAAGGAAAGAGATTGAGCTGTGAAAACATGAATTGATTTTGGAAATGTCACTATCATTATCTAAAGTTAGAGTTCTAGAAATTTCTAGACGAGTGAGAATTATCTATTTTAAATACTGCATAAAATTGCCCTTCAAAACTTCACATGGCAAATTGATTTCCATAGAAAGGAAAACTCTTCACATTAATAAGTCTTTATCAGCTGATGATAAAGTCCCATCACAATTACGGCAAAATGTGTTTCCCTTAAAAGTAAACAATGTGTTCAGAGGTAGCCAGATCGTATCCCTTTATTTTCTAACTAGCTTTTTTTTTGTCGTAATGTATCAACATAATACATATGTTTGCAGATATTTGTGCAGGAGTAGGAGTTAAAGTTCCTTTTTGACACACCTAAGGCTCATTACTGATCTCACTGGAAACAGGCCTCTGAATATAAAATATACTTGAGTTCTGACACCTCCATACAAATTCAATAATGAAGTGAAACATACCTTCAGTCTGATACTATTTGATGTAGAAGATATTGTTGAAAGGGAAGTCTTTTCACTTTTCTCTCATTCATTGTTCAGTCACAATTGAGGCCCATAGGCCTTCAATCTTCTGATAACTAACAGTCAGTAAACTGATGCACCATCAATAACTCACTCTGAGACGTAGGAAACGAGGTATCGGCTTTTATTGACTGGAAGAATGAACAACACTACATCCTGGAGAATGAGGCCGGGCTCAGGCCTCAATCACCTTTATACAGGGGTCTGTGGGAGGGGCCACAGGAGCAGTCAGCGGGGGTCTGTGGGAGGAGCCACAGGAGCAGTCAGCAGGGGTCTGTGGGAGGAGCCACAGGAGCAGTGGGTCTGTGGGAGGAGCCACAGGAGCAGTCAGCGGGGGTCAGTGGGAGGAGCCACAGGAGCAGTCAGCGGGGGTCAGTGGGAGGAGCCACAGGAGCAGTCAGCAGGGGTCTGTGGGAGGAGCCACAGGAGCAGTCAGCAGGGGTCTGTGGGAGGAGCCACAGGAGCTGTCAGCAGGGGTCTGTGGGAGAAGACACAGGAGCAGTCAGCGGGGGTCAGTGGGAGGAGCCACAGGAGCTGTCAGCAGGGGTCTGTGGGAGGAGCCACAGGAGCAGTCAGCAGGGGGTCTGTGGGAGGAGCCACAGGAGCAGTCAGCAGGGGTCTGTGGGAGGAGCCACAGGAGCAGTCAGCGGGGGTCAGTGGGAGGAGCCACAGGAGCAGTCAGCAGGGGTCTGTGGGAGGAGCCACAGGAGCAGTCAGCAGGGGTCTGTGGGAGGAGCCACAGGAGCAATCAGCAGGGGTCTGTGGGAGGAGCCACAGGAGCAGTCAGCGGGGGTCTGTGGGAGGAGCCACAGGAGCAGTCAGCGGGGGTCAGTGGGAGGAGCCACAGGAGCAGTCAGCAGGGGGTCTGTGGGAGGAGCCACAGGAGCAGTCAGCAGGGGTCTGTGGGAGGAGCCACAGGAGCAGTCAGCAGGGGTCTGTGGGAGGAGCCACAGGAGCAGTCAGCAGGGGTCTGTGGGAGGAGCCACAGGAGCAGTCAGCGGGGGTCTGTGGGAGGAGCCACAGGAGCAGTCAGCGGGGGTCTGTGGGAGGAGTCACAGGAGCAGTCAGCGGGGGTCTGTGGGAGGAGCCACAGGAGCAGTCAGCAGGGGTCTGTGGGAGGAGCCACAGGAGCAGTCAGCGGGGGTCAGTGGGAGGAGCCACAGGAGCTGTCAGCAGGGGTCTGTGGGAGGAGCCACAGGAGCAGTCAGCAGGGGTCTGTGGGAGGAGCCACAGGACCAGTCAGCGGGGGTCTGTGGGAGGAGCCACAGGAGCAGTCAGCAGGGGTCTGTGGGAGGAGCCACAGGAGCAGTCAGCAGGGGGTCTGTGGGAGGAGCCACAGGAGCAGTCAGCAGGGGTCTGTGGGAGGAGCCACAGGAGCAGTCAGCGGGGGTCAGTGGGAGGAGCCACAGGAGCTGTCAGCAGGGGGTCTGTGGGAGGAGCCACAGGAGCAGTCAGCAGGGGGGTCTGTGGGAAGAGCCACAGGAGCTGTCAGCGGGGGGTCTGTGGGAGGAGCCACAGGAGCTGTCAGCGGGGGGTCTGTGGGAAGAGCCACAGGAGCTGTCAGCGGGGGGTCTGTGGGAGGAGCCACAGGAGCAGTCAGCAGGGGGTCAGTGGGAGGAGCCACAGGAGCTGTCAGCAGGGGGTCGGTGGGAGGAGCCACAGGAGCAGTCAGTAGGGGGGTCTGTGGGAAGAGCCACAGGAGCTGTCAGCGGGGGGTCTGTGGGAGGAGCCACAGGAGCTGTCAGCGGGGGGTCTGTGGGAAGAGCCACAGGAGCTGTCAGCGGGGGGTCTGTGGGAGGAGCCACAGGAGCAGTCAGCAGGGGGTCAGTGGGAGGAGCCACAGGAGCAGTCAGCAGGGGGTCTGTGGGAGGAGCCACAGGAGCAGTCAGCAGGGGGTCTGTGGGAGGAGCCACAGGAGCAGTCAGCAGGGGGTCTGTGGGAGGAGACACAGGAGCAGTCAGCAGTGGGTCTGTGGGAGGAACCACAGGAGCTGTCAGCGGGGGTCTGTGGGAGGAGCCACAGGAGCAGTCAGCAGGGGTCAGTGGGAGGAGCCACAGGAGCAGTCAGCGGGGGGTCTGTGGGAGGAGCCACAGGAGCAGTCAGCGGGGGGTCTGTGGGAGGAGCCACAGGAGCAGTCAGCGGGGGGTCTGTGGGAGGAGCCACAGGAGCAGTCAGCAGGGGGTCTGTGGGAGGAGCCACAGGAGCAGTCAGCGGGGGGTCTGTGGGAGGAGCCACAGGAGCAGTCAGCAGGGGGTCTGTGGGGGGGCCACAGGAGCAGTCAGCAGGGGGTCTGTGGGGGGGCCACAGGAGCAGTCAGCAGGGGGTCTGTGGGAGGAGCCACAGGAGCTGTCAGCGGGGGTCTGTGGGAGGAGCCACAGGAGCAGTCAGCAGGGGTCTGTGGGAGGAGCCACAGGAGCAGTCAGCAGGGTCTGTGGGAGAAGACACAGGAGCAGTCAGCAGGGGGTCTGTGGGAGGAGCCACAGGAGCAGTCAGCAGGGGGTCTGTGGGAGGAGCCACAGGAGCAGTCAGCAGGGGTCTGTGGGAGGAGCCACAGGAGCAGTCAGCAGGGGTCTGTGGGAGAAGACACAGGAGCTGTCAGCAGGGGTCTGTGGGAGGAGCCACAGGAGCAGTCAGCAGGGGTCTGTGGGAGGAGCCACAGGAGCAGTCAGCGGGGGTCTGTGGGAGGAGCCACAGGAGCAGTCAGCAGGGGTCAGTGGGAGGAGCCACAGGAGCAGTCAGCGGGGGGTCTGTGGGAGGAGCCACAGGAGCAGTCAGCGGGGGGTCTGTGGGAGGAGCCACAGGAGCAGTCAGCGGGGGGTCTGTGGGAGGAGCCACAGGAGCAGTCAGCAGGGGGTCTGTGGGAGGAGCCACAGGAGCAGTCAGCGGGGGGTCTGTGGGAGGAGCCACAGGAGCAGTCAGCAGGGGGTCTGTGGGGGGGCCACAGGAGCAGTCAGCAGGGGGTCTGTGGGGGGGCCACAGGAGCAGTCAGCAGGGGGTCTGTGGGAGGAGCCACAGGAGCTGTCAGCGGGGGTCTGTGGGAGGAGCCACAGGAGCAGTCAGCAGGGGTCTGTGGGAGGAGCCACAGGAGCAGTCAGCAGGGTCTGTGGGAGAAGACACAGGAGCAGTCAGCAGGGGGTCTGTGGGAGGAGCCACAGGAGCAGTCAGCAGGGGGTCTGTGGGAGGAGCCACAGGAGCAGTCAGCAGGGGTCTGTGGGAGGAGCCACAGGAGCAGTCAGCAGGGGTCTGTGGGAGAAGACACAGGAGCTGTCAGCAGGGGTCTGTGGGAGAAGACACAGGAGCTGTCAGCAGGGGTCTGTGGGAGGAGCCACAGGAGCAGTCAGCAGGGGTCTGTGGGAGGAGCCACAGGAGCAGTCAGCAGGGGGTCTGTGGGAGGAGCCACAGGAGCAGTCAGCAGGGGGGGGGGTCTGTGGGAGGAGCCACAGGAGCAGTCAGCAGGGGTCTGTGGGAGGAGCCACAGGAGCAGTCAGCAGGGGTCTGTGGGAGGAGACACAGGAGCAGTCAGCAGGGGTCTGTGGGAGGAGCCACAGGAGCAGTCAGCAGGGGTCTGTGGGAGGAGCCACAGGAGCAGTCAGCAGGGGGTCTGTGGGAGGAGCCACAGGAGCAGTCAGCGGGGGTCTGTGGGAGGAGCCACAGGAGCAGTCAGCGGGGGTCTGTGGGAGAAGACACAGGAGCAGTCAGCAGGGGTCTGTGGGAGGAGCCACAGGAGCAGTCAGCAGGGGTCTGTGGGAGGAGCCACAGGAGCAGTCAGCAGGGGGTCTGTGGGAGAAGACACAGGAGCAGTCAGCAGGGGTCTGTGGGAGGAGCCACAGGAGCAGTCAGCGGGGGTCAGTGGGAGGAGCCACAGGAGCAGTCAGCGGGGGTCTGTGGGAGAAGACACAGGAGCAGTCAGCAGGGGTATGTGGGAGGAGCCACAGGAGCAGTCAGCAGGGGTCAGTGGGAGGAGCCACAGGAGCAGTCAGCAGGGGTCTGTGGGAGGAGCCACAGGAGCAGTCAGCGGGGGTCAGTGGGAGGAGCCACAGGACCAGTCAGCGGGGGTCAGTGGGAGGAGCCACAGGAGCAGTCCAGACAGGTATATGTAGTTCACCACATAAACCAAGGGGTAGAGCTTAACCAGAGTGTGGTGAATCTGTAGAACTCATTGCCCCAGACAGCTGTAGAGGCCAAGTGGCTGGATATATTTCACGGGGAGGTTGATAGTTTCGTGATTCATAAGGGTTATCGGGAGGAGGTAGAAGGATGGGGTTGAGATGGAACAGACTCGATGGACCAAATGCCCTAATTCTGCTCTTGTTTCTCATGGTCTTACGATCTAACCAGCTCTCAGAGTAACTTGCAGAGGCCTGCTTGATCCTTAGCATCACTGAGTGGCCATCTGCAGTCAGAGTGTGCCCACCGACTTGGCTACAGGTAAGTGAGAGCAGGCTGCAGATTAGTTTAGGATGATTTGCCAGTCAGTGGAAGTTCGAGCTAAAAAACTAGTCACCAGTTAAAGATAAAAACAAAATGAGAAATAAAGATTGACCATAAGCTTGTTCTGCTATTCAACAAGACCATGCATGATATTCAGTCTCAAACACAATTTCTCTGCTCTATTCCTTCATTCCTTGCTTCCTTTAATATCAAGAAATCCATGATTCCATGTTTTGAATGCAGTCATGACTAATTCTCCAGTGCGCTGTCATGGAGAATTCCAAAGATTCTCCACTTTTCATGTACTCTTCGTGATTTTTATCAATGACCTGGATGAGGAAGTGGAGGGATGGGTTAGTAAATTTGCTGATGACACAAAGGTTGGAGGTGTTGTGGATAGTGTGGAGGGCTGTCAGAGGTTACAGTGGGACATTGATAAGATGCAAAACTGGGCTGAGAAGAGGCTGATGGAGTTTACCCCAGATAAGTGTGAGGTGGTTCATTTTGGTAGGTCAAATATGAATCAGAATCAGGTTTATTATCACCGGCATGTGATGTGAAATTTGTTAACTTAGCAGCAGTAGTACAATACATAATCTAGCAGAGAGTGAAAAACTAATAATAATAATAAATTAAATTAAACATAATAAATAAACAAGTAAATCAATTACGTATATTGAATAGATGATCAAAAAATGTGCAAAAACAGAAATACTGTATATTAAAAAAAGTAAGGTAGTGTCCAAAGCTTCAAAGTCCATTTAGGAATTGGATGGCAGTGGGGAAGAAGCTGTTCCTGAATCACTGAGTGTGTGCCTTCAGGCTTCTGTATCTCCTACCTGATGGTAACAGTGAGAAAAGGGCATGCCCTGGGTGCTGGAGGTCCTTAATAATGGATGCTGCCTTACTGAGACACTGCTCCCTAAAGATGTCCTGGGAACTTTGTAGGCTAGTGCCCAAGATGGAACTGACTAGATTTACAACCTTCTGCAGCTTCTTTCGGTCCTGTGCAGTAGCCCCTCCATACCAGACAGTGATGCAGCCTGTCAGAATGCTCTCCATGATACAACTACAGAAGTTTTTGAGTGTATTTGTTGACATGCCAAATCGCTTCAAACTCCTAATAAAGTATAGTCACTGTCTTGCCTTCTTTATGACTACATCAGTATGTTGGGACCAGGTTAGATCCTTAGAGATCTTGGCACCCAGGAACTTGAAGCTGCTCGCTCTCTCCACCTGATCCCTCTATGAGGATTGGTATGTGTTCCTTCATCTTACCCTTCCTGAAGTCCACAATCAGCTCTTTCGTCTCACTGACATTGAGTGCCAGGTTGTTGCTACAGCACCATTCCACTAGTTGGCACATCTCACTCCTGTACGCCCTCTCGTCACCACATGAGGTTCTACCAACAATGGTTGTATCGTCAGCAAATTTGTAGATAGTATTTGAGCTATGCTTAGCCACATAGTCATGTGTATACAGAGAGTACAGCAGTGGGCTAAGCACACACCCCTAAGGTGCACCAGCGTTGATCATCAGCAAAGAGGATATGTTATCACCAATCCGCATAGACTGTGGTCTGCCGGTTAGGAAGTCGAGGATCCAATTACAGAGGGAGGTACAGAGGCCCAGGTTCTGCAACTTCTCAATCAGGATTGTGGGAATGATGGTATTAAATGCTGAGCTATAGTCAATGAACAGCATCCTGATGTAGGTGTTTGTGTTGTCTAGGTGGTGTAAAGCTGTGTGAAGAGCCATGGAGATTACATCTACCATTGAGCTATTGTGACAATAGGCAAATTGCAATGGGTCCAGGTCGTTGCTGAGGCAGGAGTTCAGTCTAGTCATGACCAACCTCTCAAAGCATTTCATCACTGTAGATGTGACTGCTACCGGGTGATAGTCATTAAGGCAGCCCACATTATTCTTCTTTGGCACTAGTATAATTGTTGCCTTTTTGAAGCAAGTGGAAACTTCTGCCCATAGCAGTGAGAGGTTGAAAATGTCCTTGAATACTCCCGTTAGTTGGTTGGCACAGGTTTTCAGAGCCTTACCAGGTACTGCATTGGGTCCTTTTGCCTTGCAAGGGTTCACTCTCTTTAAAGGCAGTCTAACATTGGCCTCTGAGACGGAGATCACAAGGTCATCAGGTGCAGCAGGGATCTTCACAGCTGTCATTGTGTTCTCCCTTTCAAAGCGTGCATAGAAGGCATTGAGTTCATCTGGTAGTGAAGCATCGCTGCCATTCATACTATTGGGTTTCGCTTTGTAGGAAGTAATGTCATGCAGTTTCCGCTTGAGTTGCCGAAGATCTGATATTGCCTCCAACCTCGCTCGAAATTGTCCCTTCTCCCTTGAAATAGCCCTCTGAAAATCATACCTTATTTTCTGGTACAGGCCTGGGTTGCCAGCCTTGAATGCCACAGATATTCAGCAGAATATAGCATTATTGGCAAGACACTTGGCAGTATGGAAGATCAGAGGGATCTTGGGGTCCGAGTCCATAGGACACTCAAAGCTGCTACACAGGTTGACTCTGTGGTTAAGATGGAATACGGTGCATTGGCCTTCATCAATTGTGGGATTGAGTTTGAGAGCTGAGAGGTAATGTTGCAGGTAATATAGGACCCTGGTCAGACCCCACTTGGAGTATTGTGCTCATTTCTGGTTTCTTCACTACAGGAAGGACGTAGAAATCATAGAAAGAGTACAGAGAAGATTTACAAGGATGTTGGCTGGATTGGAGAGCATGTCTTATGAAAATAGGTTGAGTGAACTTGGCCTTTTCTCCTTGGAGCGATGGAGGATGAAAGGTAACCTGATAGAGGTGTACAAGATAATGAGAGGTATTGATCATGTGGATAGTCAGAGGCTTTTCCCCAGGGCTGAAATGGCTAGTATGAGAGGGCGTAGTTTTAAGGTGCTTGGAAGTAGTTACAGAGGAGATGTCAGGGGTAAGCTTTTTACGCAGAGAGTGGTGAGTGTGTGGAATGGGCTGCCAGCAACAATGATGGAGGTGGATACGATAGGGTCTTTTAAGAGACTCCTGGATAGGTACATGGAGCATAGAAAAATAGAGGGCTATGGGTAAGCTGAGGTAGTTCTAAGGTTAGGACATGTTCAGTACAGCTTTGTGGACTGAATTTCCTCTATTGTGCTGTAAGTTTTCTATGTTTCTATGTGAAGATACTTCTCCTTATTTCTGTTCTAAATGTCCTTCCCATTTTTTCAGTGTAACCCCTGGTTGTAGACTCTAGAGCCCGGGCAAGTATCATCACCATGCCTTTGTCAACCTGTAGGAAATCTGTATATTTTAATAAAGTTACCTCCAATAAATTCAGAATTAAAATTTGAGTAAGAATCACTATCATATGCAAAGTAATTTGTTGTCTTTGCAGCAGCAGAACAATGCAATTCATAATAATAGAGAAAGAGAAAAAACATGAATTACAGTAAGAATATATATAACCAAAAGTTAAATTAAATAAGCAGAACAAAAAAAAAATTAGTGAAGAAGTGTTCAAGGGTTTGGTGTCCATTCAGACCTCTAATGGCAGAGGGGAAAACACTGTTTTTGAATCATTGAGTGTGCATCGTCAGGCTCCTGTACCCCTTTTCTGGTGGTAACAATGAGAACAGGGCATGTCCTGGGTGATGAGGACCCCTAATGATTGATGCTGCCATTTTGAGGCATTGCTCCTTGAAGATGTCCTGGATACTACAGAGGCTAGTGCCCATGATGGAGCTTACTGAGTTTACAAGTCTCTGCAGCTTATTTCAATGTTGTGAAGTAGTGCTCCCCCTCCTCCTTCCCCCATACCAGATGGTGATACTGCCAGTTATAATGCTCTCCATGGTACATCAGTAGAAATTTGTGAGTGTCTTTGGTGACATACCAAACCTCCTCAAACTCCTAATGAAATATAGCTGCTGTCATGCCTTCTTTGTAGCTTGGTTCCTCCTACTTAATCAGTTTTACCATCACTCTAGTCATTCTCCTGTTCTTCAAGTACATGAAGAATTCCTTAGGAATGCCTTAATCCTACTCTCCAAGGTCTTCTTATGTCCCTTTCTAGCTCTCCTCAGTCCATTCTTAAGCTCCTTTCTGGCCACATTTAACCCTCTAGAGCCCTGTCCGATCCTTGCTCCTAAAGCTTAAGTAAGCTTCTTTCTTCCTCTTCAGCAGATGGAAGTTAGTTCCACGTCTGTGGATCCTTCACCCTCACATTCTTTCTCTACTTCAATGGGACAAACACTTGCAGAACCCCATGCAACCTTCACATTTCTGCTGTGCATTTCCCTGAGTATATGTGTTCTTAATTTATGCTCCCAAGTTCCTGTCAAGTGGCACCATAATTCACCTTTCCCCCAATTAAATGCTTTGCCATACCATCTGTTGCCATCTCTATCCAGCTCTATGGTAAAGGTCAGGCAATTGTCTCTGAAACCGTCATGCAACAAGAGATCTGTCACCAGTTCATTGCCTGGAAACCGATCCAGTATGTCCTTTCCTCTCGTTAACCTTTCTACATACTGTGTCAGGAATCCTTCCTGGACACATCTTACAAATGCTGCACCATCTAAATATGTTGCAATAAGGAGGTGCCAATCAATATTAAGGAAGTCAAAGTCGGCCATTACAACAGCCCTTTTTTTATTGCACCTTTCCAAAATCTGCCTCCTAATCTTTTCCTTAGCTGGACGGTCTATTGAGTACTCCCAATAGAGTGATTACACCCTTCCTGATTTCTTACCTCCACCCATATTCAGTAGACAATCCCTCCGGGACATCCTCTTTTTCTGCAGTTAGGAATGCTGCACCCCCATCTCCTTTACCTCCCTCCCTGTCACTTCTGAAACCCTGGAACATCCAGCAGCCCTTCCTGCTCCATACATTGATCAATCACTCTGGTTCCCATCCTCTTGCCAAATTAATTTAAACACTCCCCAACTGCTCCAGCAAACATGCCTGCAAGGATATTAGTCCCCCTCGAGTTCAGGTGCAACCTGTCCCTTTTCTACAGGTCATTCTCATTATACTTTGTAACTCCAAAACATAAAACTAATTGTAAAGAAAACACGGAAGTCCAAAGTGTGCTTAACTTCTATTTTAATTTAAGTGAGGCATGCACCTTTGACACAGTGGTATGATGACATATGCCATTCACTTACTTCATACATATAACCATAATGAATTATTTAAACAACAAAGAATGCTTAATCTGACAACATATTTGCAATATTACTCAAAAATAACTGATAAATTAAATACAAAACACTCCTCCCTACTTAGCTATAAACTCCAACTTAGTATAGAATGCATCTCTACTTCTATGCAGATACTATGGACACAGTATACTATATAAGTACAACTACTATATAGACATCCAGAGCATAGTAAACTTTACATTGTCCCATTCAGGCCTAAAGATATAATTACTGAGGAAGATTTCTTACTCTTGCAGGGTAACATCTTTCCTGACACGGGGGGGGGGGGGTGTCTCTGCTTGGCAGGTGAGACTTGTGGTTATAAAAACAATCTCGCGTTCTGGGGCCTCCTCTGGGGTGGTTGTAAGGATTGACTCTGAGACTGCAGGAAGTGGTTCTGACACCTTTCTTCTCCTTTTCTCGACTTCTCTCTCTGGACCTACTTTGATCCTTACTTCTCTCCATCTCGGCTTCTTTCTCTCTCTTTATTCCAAACTCAATCCCTTTCTCAGTCACGCTCCATTTCTTTATCCTTGGCTCTCTCACAATCCCTCTCACCATCTTGCTTATCCCACTCGTGCTCTCGTTCCTGCTCTTTTTCTTTCACATGCTCCTTCTCTCCTTCACTCTTAATCGCCCATATTCTTTATCTACATCTCTCCTCCCCTTTTCAATGTCTTGTCTTTCTTTTTCTCACCTCTTTTCTTCTTCTAGTTTCTTGTATCAGAATTTGCTAATTTTTGAGAAATTAGATCTTGTTTATCCTTTTCTATTTCCACAACACTTATCTCATACTTCTCTTTATTTTCCTTTTCCTTCTTTCCAGGATGTGTATCTTGATCTTGGGAAGCTGCATTTAGTTCATTGGTGTATTCTCTTATTAATCCTTCTATTGCTCCATTTACAATATGATCTCTCCTCTTGGTTTCCTCATCCACAACATCATCTGACAAATCCTCCCTTTTAAAATCTCCATTCACCCCTTTCTTTTTGGCCTTCCATTCATCCCACTGACCTTTTATTTTGTAATTCAAATTTTTATTATTATTTATTCTTATTTTACAAAGCAGCTGATGCACCATCAATAACTCTAGGAGACTGGAAGTGAACGATAGGCTTTTATTAACAGCGAAAAGGGAGCATGACATGTCGAAGACTGAGGGAGGAGCAGTGCCCCAATCGCCTTTATACAGGGGTCTGTGGGAGGAGCCACAGGAGCAATCAGCAGAGGGACGTGTCCAGACAGGTATACATAGTTTACCACAGCAACACAGCATATCATAGAGCACATACAGTACAGCATATATACATAGCCATCCCATGACAGGAAAACAAAACTTAGAAACATAAAGAAGTTCTAATTTAAGTTTAAATTAACATACAACCAAAACTGATCCCACGCCTCACTGTTAATTCTTCCCAACTTGTTCATATGATGAAATCTTAATCATCTCCTCAGTCCATTCCTGCACAGTGGGACATCTGGGTTTTTTCCAGTTTTGCAATATAATTCTTGCAGCTGTGATGAGACCCACCTTTAAAATAGTAAATCTGTCATTGTTTACATTAGGTATCATTGTCCTAACACCCAGGAGACAAAGCCATGGGCACAAGGGCAGTGTAGAACCCGACCTATTCCCCAACAAATCAAGAACTTTACACCAAACTGGACAAATCATGAAACACTCCCAAATCATGTGAAAATATGTACCCACCTCATTTTTACATTTTCAGCATAAATGATTATCAACAATCCCCATTTTGTAGAGTCTAGATGGTGTCCAGTAATATCTGTGTACTATCTTATACTATATAAATTTCCCTCTCACTTCCCTATTATGTCTACCCACATTTGATAAAATATTTGACCACTCATTATCTTCAATATCGCTTCCAATATACTTCTGCCAGACTGCTTTGAGATTGTTACACAGTTCACCCACAGAGTGCTTGAACATTTTATAAAACACTGATGCTTTATGAACTTCCTGTGAAGTATTCAGTTAAAGGGTTACTTTGTGGGTCACCATTCTTGAATATGCTACTAACGCAATGTCTTATTTGTAAATACTTCCAAAAATTCCCTTTATCTACAAAGTTATATTTCCTCTGCAAATCCACATATGACATAAAAATCCCATTCTCATAGAGATCACCTACTGTATTTACACCTTTAATCTTCCATTCTTTCCAGTACACCATTCTTTTCCCAATACATATTTCAGGGTTATTCCAGAGCGAGTATAACTGGTTTAAAAGTGACATTCTACAAGCTTTATGAATTGTACTCCACACACTCCTTGAGTGAAATAGTATAGGATTTAAATTAGTCTTGTTTTCCACATGTTGTGAGAGAATGTTAAGGGGAGAATGTGGTGCAGCCAGGCTCTGTTCCATAACTACCCAATCTAAATCAACATCAGCCCTGTCCCAATGTTTAGTTAACTTGGTCATTTCTTTTCTTTTTACAATATTTTTATTCAGAAAAAAACCAAGATTTACAGAGTGCAACACATAGATACATCTCAACATAACTTGTGTACATTCATATATTGTGATAAAATTGATCAAAATGTTATAGCATAACACATAAAGGTATACCACTCTGTAATCAAAAATTTAAAGATAGGTCATACATCATTTAAAAAATTTATATTAAAAAAGTCAACCCCCTACCAACTACCAAAGAAAAAAGCTGATGGATGATAATGGATAAATTAGAAAAGAAAACATTCACTTGAGAAGAGAAGATAAAAATATACATAAAAGTCTGTGCACTGTTAAACTTTACAAATTGGAAAAGTAATTTAGGAAAAGTCCCCAGATATCATAAAAAGATTGTTTCTTTCCTTTCCAATTAACTACTTTTCATATAGGTCCTGCTAAAAATTTACTGGACGATCTTTTAAATTTAAAACCTTTTGTTAATGGTTCTATTACCAGTATCTATAATTTGTTGATTGAATCTAGACAAGACTTTCTAGATAAAATAAAAAAAGCTTAGGAGGATGACCTAAATTGTCAGATTTCTGATGATAGATGGAACAAAATTCTTAAACGGGTTAATAAATCATCTTTCTGTGCTCGTCATTCTCTTCTACAATTTAAAGTGGTTCATAGAGCTTACATTTCTAAACAGAAGCTGTCCAGTTTTTATCCAAATGTTTCTCCTCTTTGTAATAAATGCAACTCTGCTGATGCCTCTTTAATTCATATGTTTTGGTTTTGCCCTAAAATTGAAAAGTTTTGGCGGGAAGTATTCCATACCTTCTCACAACTTTTTAGGGTCCAATTTGACCCAGATCCCCTTACTGCCTTGTTTGGTATTATTGCAGATGAAGATATAACTTTAAATACTTCTAACCTACAGGTTTTAGTTTTTACCTCTCTTTTAGCAAGGAGAGCAATCTTGCTTAAATGGAAGGAGTCTATCACTCCTACACATCTTCAATGGCTACGTGATATTATGTCTTATTTAAATTTAGAAAAGATCCACTGCTCAGTCTTAAGTTCCAAACTTGGTCATTTCAAAGGATAATTCTTATGACCTTACGTCTGGTAGACTGAGCCCACCCATGTCCCTGGACATACACATCTTACTCATTTTAATTCTGGGCTTCTTCTTATCCCATAGAAAATCACTAATAATTTTCTTGTATTGCTTGTAGATCAAATCTGAAATATTTAAAGGAAGCATCATAGAAAGATAGTTAAACTGAGGTGCTATGACCATTTTTACTACTTTGACTTTACCCCAGAGTGACAGTCTCAGTGTCCCCACTTATCCAGATTTTTTTTTATCCTACTCAATAATGCATCATAATTTGAAGTAGTTATTTCATCCAAATTCTGACTGAGTTTAACCCCTAGATACTTCATTCCAACTGGCACCCATCTGAAATTAAACTGAGATACTGAATTTGAATAACACAATTTTGACATTGGCATAGCCTCAGATTTATTGTGGTTGATTTTATAACCAGACACTTCAGAATATAATTGAATTGTTTTCATTAGTGGGGGTAAGGAATTAGGAGGGTCACTAATCAGTAATAAAATATCGTCAGCATATAGCATCAACTTATGCTCCTTTCCGCCTCCCTTCACCCTTCAGATATTTGGATCTGCTCTAATCATGATTGCCAACAGTTCCAAAAATATTGTAAATAACAGTGGGGAGAGGGGGCAGCCTTGGTGTGTACCCCGTGAGATGTTGAAAAATGGGGATATGATACCATTTGTAATAACTGCAACCTCGGGGTTTTTACACAAAATTCTAACCCATGATTTAAAGATAGAGCCAAACCCAAAGAATGAGAAGGCCGTGGTTAAAAATCTCCCCTCAACCCTGTCAAAGGCCTTTTCAGCGTCCAGGGAGATGGCAGTAACTGGGAGTTCAGCCATATTAAGTGCAATAATCTCCTTAAATTGTCAGTTGGGGAAGTCAGTATTTTAGTCAGCATCTTACAGTCCACATTAATTAAGCTTATGAACTGTAATTGGAAGGATCTATTGCATGGATACCTGGACAAGCTGGTGAGCACTCCGAGGGTCATGTTTTTTGACTTCTCCAGTGTGTTCAGCACCATCCGCCCTGCTCTGCTGGGTGAGAAGCTGACAGTGATGCAGGTGGATGCTTCCCTGGTGTCATGGATTATTGATTACCTGACTGGCAGACCACAGTACGTGCGCTTGCAACACTGTGTGCCAGACAGAGTGGTCAGCAGTACTGGGGCTCCACAGGGGACTGTCCTGTCTCCCTTTCTCTTCACCATCTACACCTCGGACTTCAACTACTGGACAGAGTCTTGCCATCTTCAGAAGTTTTCTGATGACTCTGCCATAGTTGGATGCATCAGCAAGGGAGATGAGGCTGAGTACAGGGCGGCAGTGGGAAACTTTGTCACATGGTGTGAGCAGAATCATCTGCAGCTTAATGTGAAAAAGACTAAGGAGCTGGTGGTGGACCTGAGGAGGGCTAAGGCACCAGTGACCCCTGTTTCCATCCAAGGGGTCAGTGTGGATATGGTGGAGGATTACAAATACCTGGGGATATGAATGGACAATAAACTGGACTGGTCAAAGAACAATAGAGTCAGAGCTGTCTCTATTTCCTGAGGAGACTGAGGTCCTTTAACATCCGCCGGACGATGCTGAGGATGTTCTACGAGTCTGTGGTGGCCAGTGATATCATGTTTGCTGTTGTGTGCTGGGGCAGCAGGCTGAGGGTAGCAGACACCAACAGAATCAACAAACTCATTCGTAAGGCCGGTGATGTTGTGGGGGTGGAACTGGACTCTCTGACGGTGGTGTCTAAAAAGAGGATGCTGTCCAAGTTGCATGCCATCTTGGACAACGTCTCCCATCCACTCCATAATATACTGGTTAGGCACAGGAGTACATTCAGCCAGAGACTCATTCCACCGAGATGCAACACTGAGCATCATAGGAAGTCATTCCTGCCTGTGGCCATCAAACTTTATAACTCCTCCCTCGGAGTGTCAGACACCCTGTACCAATAGGCTGGTCCTGGACTAATTTCCATTTGGCATAATTTACTTATTATTATTTAATTATTTGTGGTTTTATATTGCTATATTTCTACACTATTCTTGGTTGGTGCAACTGTGACGAAACCTAACTTCCCTCGGGATCTGACTGTCTGTCTGTCATCCCCGTGACCTTTGGCCTCTGCATCTACTTTTACAAGCAGATTTTTTTTGTCATTTGAAATTTATGCAATAACCTTAATGCAAGCAGAATAGATGCTGGTTCTTTATACTCTCAAAAGCCAAATGCTTGCAACTTTCTGAAGTTCCTTGAACTTTCTTCCAGTTTAAAACTAAGCCACATTTCATCTGAGCTTTTTCAGATGTGCTGCCTACTAAAACAGTTGCATTTGGACCAATGCATCTGTCATGTTCACGATTCTTCTGAGCAGCATGGTCTTTCCTTGGTCCAATATGGTTTCCAGTCAGAGGCACAGAATTTGGCACCAACACCTGTTTTCTCTCTGTTGGGCAACAATTCATGGTGTATAGTATGACAACAGACAGTAGGTGCAGGAGTAGGCCATTCGACCCTTCTAGCCAGCACCGCCATTCACTGTGATCATGGCTGATCATACACAATCAGTACCCCGTTCCTGCCCTCTCCCCATATCCCTTGACCCCACTATCTATAAGAGCTCTATCTAACTCTCTCTTGAATGCATCCAGAGACTTGGCCTCCACTGCCTTCTGGGGCAGAGCATTCCACATATCCACCACTCTCTGGGTGAAAAAGTTTTTCTGCATCTCTGTTCTAAATGGCCTACCCCTTATTCTTAAACTGTGGCCTGTATTTCTGGACTCACCCATCAGTGGGAACATGCTTCCTGCCTCCAGTGTGTCCAATCCCTTAATAATCTTATATGTTTCAATCAGATCCCCTCTCATCCTTCTAAATTCCAGTGTATACAAGCCCAGTTGCTCTAATCTTTCAACATATGACAGACCCACCATTCCGGGAATTAACCTTGTGAACCTACGTTGCACTCCCTCAATAGCAGGAATGTCCTTCCTCAAATTTGGAGACCAAAACTGCACACAATACTCCAGGTGTGGTCTCTCCAGGGCCCTGTACAGCTGCAGAAGGACCTCTTTACTCCTATACTCAATTCCTCTTGTTATAAAAACCAGCATGCCATTAGCTTTCTTCACTGCCTGCTGTACCTGCATGCTTGCTTTCATTGACTGATGTACAAGAACACCTAGATCTCGTTGTACTTCCCCTTTTCCTAACTTGACTCCATTTAGATAGTAATCTGCCTTCCTGTTCTTGCCACCAAAGTGGATAACCTCACATTTATCCACATTAAACTGCATCTGTCATACATTTGCCCACTCACCCAACCTGTCCAAGTCACCCTGCATTCTCATAACATCCTCCTGACATTTCACACTGCCACCCAGCTTTGTGTCATCAGCAAATTTGCTAATGTTACTTTTAATCCCTTCATCTAAATCATTAATATATATTGTAAACAGCTGCGGTCCCAGCACCGAACCTTGCGGTACCCCACTGGTCACAGCCTGCCATTCTGAAAGGGACCCGTTAATCACTACTCTGTTTCCTGTCAGCCAGCCAATTTTCAATCCATGTCAGTACTCTGCCCCCAATACCATGTGCCCTAATTTTGCCCACTAATCTCCTATGTGGGACTTTATCAAAAGCTTTCTGGAAGTCCAGGTACACTACATCCACTGGCTCTCCCTTGTCCATTTTCATAGTTACATCCTCAAAAAACTCCAGAAGATTAGTCAAGCATGATTTTCCCTTCATAAATCCATGCTGACTCGGACTGATCCTTCTATTGCTATCCAAATGTGTTGTAATTTCCTCTTTTATAATTGACTCCAGCATCTTTCCCACCACTGACGTCAGGCTAACCGGTCTATAATTCCCTGTTTTCTCTCTCCCTCCTTTCTTGAAAAGTGGGACATTAGCCACCCTCCAATCAGCAGGAACTGTTCCTGAATCTATAGAACATTGGAAAATGATTACCAATGCATCCACAATTTCTAGAGCCACCTCTTTAAGTACCCTGGAATGCAGACCATCAGGTCCCGGGGACTTATCAGCCTTCAGACTCAGCATTCTATCCAACACCGTTTCTTGCCTAATATAAATTTCCTTCAGTTCATCCTTTACACTAGTTCCTTTGGCCACTATTACATCTGGGAGATTGTTTGTGTCTTCCCTAGTGAAGACAAATCCAAAGTACCTGTTCAACTCATCTGCCATTTCATAATAAATTCACCCGTTTCTGTCTTCAATGGCCCAATTTTGGTCTTAACTATTTTTTTTTGCTATTCACATACCTAAAGAAGCTTTTACTATCCTCCTTTATATTCTTGGCTAGTTTACCTTTGTACCTCATTTTTTCTTGGCTTTTTTGCCTTTTTCTTGCCTTTTTTGTTATCTTCTGTTGCTCTTTAAAAGCTTCCCAGTCCTCCGATTTCCCGCTCATCTTTGCTATGTCATACTTCTCTCTTATTTTTATACTGCCCTTTACCTCCCCCGTCAGCCATGGCCACCCTTTACTCCCCTTAGGATCTTTCTTCCTCTTTGGAATGAACCGATCCTGCACCTCCTGCATTATTCCCAGAAATACCTGCTATTTTTGTTCCACTGTCTTCCCTGCTAGGGTATCGTTCCATTGAACTTTGGCCAGCTCCTCCCTCATAGCTCCTTTGTTCAACTGTAATATTGACACATCCGATTTTCCCTTCTCAAATTGTAGGTTAAATCTTATGTCCTTTCGATAAGATATATATCCTTGAATATTCATTTCCCAGGCCCTGTCTGCTTGAAGCCATGTCTCAGTTATTCCCACAACATCATACTTGCCAATTTCCAACTGAACCTCAAGCTCATCTACTTTTTCCTTATACTTTGTGCATTCATATATAATACTTTTAATTCGGTACTCCCCTCTCCTTTCATATCAATTCCTATTACACTTGGCCATATTGTATGATCTCTTCTTGAGCTTTCTACTCCATTGATTCTGTTGTCCTTTTTAACTTTTCTTATTCTCACTTTCCTTTTAACTCCATCCTTATATTTCCAGTTCATCCCCTCCCCCCCCCACTACTTAGTTTAAACACATCCGTGTTGCAGTGGCAAACCTGTCTGCCAGAATGCTGGTCCCCCGCCTATTAAGGTGTAACCCGTCCCTTTTGTACAATTCATCCCTACCCCAAAACAGATCCCAGTGGTCCAAGAATGTAAATCCTTGCTTCCTGCACCAGTTCCTCAGCCACACATTCAGATCCATTATCTCCCTGTTCCTGCCCTCTCCAGCACAAGGAACTGGAAGCAAACCAGAGATAACCACCCTGGAAGTCCCTGCTTTTCAGCCTTCTTCCGAGTTCTCTGAAGTCCCACTGCAGAATGTCCTTCCTCTTCTTCCCGATGTCATTTGTGCCGACATGCACTACCACTTCTGGCTGTTCACCTTCACCCTTGAGGATTCCCTGCAATTGGTCCGTGATGTCCTGGATCCTAGCACCAGGGAGGCAACACACCATCCTTAAATCTCACCTGTTACTGCAGAAACCCCTTTCCGTACCTCTTACTATGGAATCCCCTACTACCACGGCTCTTCCTGATGTCTGACTCCTCAGCTCTGCTTCTGCACCAATTTTCGGCTCGCAGACCTGTCCACCTCTCAGAGTGGTAGTCTCTGGCAGTCTTCTGCTCTGACAGCTTCCAAGAAAGTGAACCTGTTTACAAGAGGTACAACCCCTGGGGTCTCCTGTACTTCAAGCATCCTTTTCTTCCTCATTGTCACCCCCTTTCTCTCTTCCAATATCCTCAGTGTAACAACCTCACTGTAGGTCCTGTCTAGAAAACCCTCATTTTCACAGATAAACCTGAGGTCATCCAGTTCTTTCTTCAGTGCTGCAACATGCTCCTTCAGAAGCTGAATCTGGACACACTTTCCACAGCTGTAGCAGCCGGGGGCACCATCAGTGTCCCTGACCTCCCACATCATGCACGTAGCACACTGAATCAGCTTAGCAGTCATGACTTCACCCTCTGCAATTGTGCCTGGCATAGTCTCCTCACCAAAGACTAGTACTTTTCACACCAGGCCCTTCCCAACAAGCCACTCTGCTAGAGCCCTCCCTCTTTTTATTTGCTTGAGCTTTGCAAGCTGCAAGGTCACCTGACCTCGATTGCCCAATCAGCTGCTTTCTGCTGAGTCTGAGCTATTCAAATCTTGATTGCCAATCAACTGCTAATCAATTCTTGATTGCACTATCCAACTGCCAAAACTGTCAGAATCTCTCGAGCCAAAGACTAGCACTTTTCACAGGCCGCTTCCCGTCAACTTACAAGCTTTCAATACAAAACATTATTGTAGGTGGGGGTTTTAACTGTCTCATGGACCCATTGATGGACAGAGTGCCTAGTGGTCCTTCATTGCTCTCCTCACAGTCCAAACAAATCATGGGCTTATGTGGAGAACTAGGACTTGTGGATGTCGGAAGGTTCTTACATCTCTCAGACAAAGACTTCACATTTTTTCTAATCCACACAAGAGTTACACCAGAATTGACTTCTTTCTAACCCCCAAAATGCTCCTAGACTTAGTCTCTATTTGTGACTGTGCGGCAGTATATCTAAATATTAAGCCCAACGATCTAGACATTGGAGGCTGAATCCTTTGATTTTAAAAGATAATAAGTTTATAGACTACTTCCAAATTCGAAACTTTCCTATCTATTAATTCCAAAGCAGCTAGTAGTCCATCGATGCTCCGGGAAACCGCTAAGGCCTATGCAAGGGGATTAATTATCTCCTACTCTGCTAGTAAGAAGCGACAAGCTGCGGAACAGCAGTGCCTAGTGGAACCAAGGTTTGCAGCAGCTGAAAGGATTATATTACTAAGCCTTCTGCAGCCAAGTTACAGAATATCATAGCCCTCCGCTGTACACTAAACTCTTTATTTACATAAGCAGCAAAAGAAAATTGACATTTGCTAAGCAAAGATTGTTTGAACATGGTGAAAAACCAGGTAGGTATTTAGCTTATTTAGCTGGAAAAAAAAATGCCTCTCAGACTATTGCTTCAATTAGGGATGGGACAGGACCTCTCATTAGTAATTCTAAAATGATTAATGTTGTGCTTAAGAATTTTTATTCCAATTTCTATCAATCTGAGCAATGTAGTGATGGATAATCTAAGATGGAGTGTTTTTTCAGGAATTTAGATTTCCTATTGGCTTTTCTTCTGAACAAGAGCCCCTCCTCAATGCTCCGTTATCTATATGAGATACAGGAAGCTATGAGACAGCTCCAAAGTGGGAAGGCCCCTGGTCCTGATGGACTCACTAGTGAATTCTGTAAAGAGTTCACAGGGTTATTATCAGAGCCTATGCTAAACATGTTCAATCGTGCATTTAATTGTGGTCTCCTCCCACCATCATTGAGAGAAGATAATATCTCCCTAATTCTTAAGAAATGAAAGAGCCCTGAAGATTGTGCCTCCTACAGGTCTATTTCATTGTTAAATGTTGACTTTAAAATCTTATCTAAGACCTTAGCGTTACGATTAGAAACTGTGTTACCTTTTATCATAAAAGAGGATCAAACTGGTTTTGTAAAAGGCCGTAGATCATCTAACAATATCAGATTACTTATTGTGATTCAGGCATGTCAGCAATAGGCAGTGGACAGCTTGGTGGTTTCCTTAGATGCAGAAAAGGCCATTGATCGTGTTGAATGGCCGTATCTTTTATTCACTTTAGGACAATTTGGTTTGGGCAATAATTTTATTAAGTGGGTGAAGGCTCTTTATAATGACCCTTTGGCTGTGATTCTCACTAATGGTATTAGGTCGGATAATCTTAGTATTCTGAGGGGTAGCCGGCAGGGCTGCCCTTTGTCACCACTGATTTTCACACCAGTGATCAAGCCATTGGCAGAGGCTATTCAGCAAGACCCCAAAATATCTGCTCCAGATAAAGGACTAAAGTCACATAAAGTTACATTTTATGCGGATGATATTCTAATTTTCCTATCAAACCCTGCTATGTCAGTGCACCGCCTTATACAATGCATCAATTCACTTAGCACCTTTTCAGGTTATAAAATCAACTTTACTAAATCAGAGGCTATGCCTCTGGGGGATCTGCAGCAGGTACCCGACACTCAGGGTGTTCTCCCCTTTAATGGTCACAGACAGATTTGGTTTACCTAGGTATATTTATCACACCTATGTTTGATCAATTGTTCAAAGCTAACTTTACACAGTTATTTGACAAAATCAAACAGGATCTTGAGTGATGGAGCACTCTTCCCAGTTCTTGGCTTGGCCAAATATCCTTGCTCAAAATGAACATTCTTCCTCGTCTGCTCTACCCAATACGAATGATTCCAATCATTTTTACCCAACAAATACTTAAAAAAATAAATGGCTGGTTTGTTTCTTTCAACTGGAACAAAAAAAAAAGACTGTATTAAAATGTCTAAGTTACAGCTTCCCAATAGTCCAGCGGTCTGGACTTTCCAGACATCAAAAACTATCAATTAAGTTCCTTTTTATCTTATGTGGTTGACTGGATTTGCAGGGATCCCTCCTCAATTTGGCTAGACATTGAAGCCTCTCAAACAAAATGCCCTCTTATTAATTTACTTTTTCTCAACATCATGAAACTAGTTAAGGAATATTGTCACAATCCAATAGCAATTAACACAGTCAGGGCTTGGAGGGTGGTGCGACAAATTGAGGGCAACGCAGCGAAAATATCACCTTTCACTCCAATAACTGGCAGTCCAGATTTTCAGCCTGGCATACTGGATTCTGGATTTAAACTTTGGATTTCTAAAGGTATTTTTCATCTAGGAGACTTATTTGATGAAGGAACGATGATGTCTTTTAGACAAATGGTACAGAAATTCAACATACCTAATCAGGATCTTTTTCGTTTCTTTCCGGTAAGAGATTATATACAGAAAAAAATCATTGTTTACTGATCTCTATAGTTCTGACATAGAAAAGAGGATGTTTTGTTCTAAGGGCGATGTCTCCATTAATACTTGTGGAGAGGCTGAGCAGCTGGAAAGGGTTTGGGAGGGAGAGCTGGGAGTAGAAATTACACCTGAAACATGGGAAGACATCTGTGATATGCAAAGGAAATTTCAGTTTGTAATAGAACTAAAGCATTGCAACTCAAAATTCTGCATAGAGCCCATCTGACTCCAGATCGTCTCCGATGTGTTCTAAATGTAAAGTAAATACTGGAACTTCAACCCACTGTTTTTGGACTTGTCCTAAACTTCAGGCATACTGGAGTGATATTTTGGGTGAAATAGAAAAGATTCTGAAGATGGAGCTTGAACTGGACCCAATGTCTTTTATCTTAGGCCTACCCAGCAGTCGTATTATTAATGCACATCAGAAAAAACTCTTTAGCATCCTGACTTCTTGTGCAAGGGAGAGCATTTTACTTTGTTGGATGTCCGATAAGGCCCCTGGACTTTTTGGTTGGCGTAAATTAATCATGGAATACCTTCCTTTCGACTTTTTAACATGTATGGTATGCTCAAAAACAAATAGTTTTTATAAAACATAGTAACCTTTTCTGCTATATGTAGATGTAAACTGTCTGCTATACTAATAAGGGCTTTTGTATAGGATGTTGTGGTGATGTCTATATTTTGATGGAAGCGTTCTGATAGCTGATATCTGTGAGGGGAAGAAATGTAAATGTATCTGGAATTTGGAAGTTTTGTTATGCTGAGCAAAAAAAAATCCAAAAAAAAAATATAAAAAAGCCAAGCAGGTTTCTGCTGAGGCATTGTAATTTTGTTCATGCTCACTTTCATTCCTGACTGAAACTCAATTATGTCTCTGCCTGCAGTTTCCATTGATACTCGATTTCAACTGCTCTTTTTAATGTAAGTTGTGCTTCATTTAGAAGCCACTTTTGAATGCTTTCTTGTCGGATACCACAAGCTAAACAATCTCTCAGTGAAGCCTATCACTGAACTGACAATTCTCAAATAATCTCTTCAATTCAGCCACGTAAGTTGAAATGGACTTGCCTTCCTTTTGATTCTGCATATGAAACCTAAACAATTCTGCAAATCAACAATGGTTTTTGATTCCAACTGTATCTGCTTTACTTTCATAATATCAGCAAAGCTCATTTCAGCTGGTTTGGCTTGAGCAGTTAAACTTCTAGGCAAACTTTATGCTTTTCCACCTAATGCATTTAGCAAAACTGGTACTTGTTTCTCATTGGCTATTCCATTTGCTGAATCCATTCATCATACATCTCTTGTGCATTCAAACACATCCATTTTTCCGATATAGCCGTCCATTTCTGCTTTTATAAATAGATGATTATTTCACCGGTACTCACCATTTATGAACTCATGAATCTGTCTGTTTACTGCCTTTTTTAACTCAACCGTATTCTATCTCTTTTTTTCAAACTTGATTGTTTTGCTGCATTTCAGCAAGAAGGTAAATACCTCGGGTTCATTTTAAAACCTCGGAAAATAAATCTCATTGAAAAGAAAACATGGAGAGTCCAAAATGTGAGACTAACTTCGATTTTACTTTAAGCAAGGTAAACGCATATGATGCAGTGGTGTGATCATGTATGCCATTCCTGTACTTTATACATATAACCAAGATGAATTACTTAAGCAACAAAGAATGTTTAATCAAACAATACATTTACAATATTATTCAAATATTTGAGACATAGTAAATACACAATACCTTCCCCAGAAGAGATCCCAATGATCTAGAGATCTGAAACTTTGCCCCCTGCATGTACTTACAGAAGCAGAAGTGAATGTAGTTGCTGTTTCTAAGGAGATGGTGCTTCAGAAGCTGAAAGGCCTGAAGGTAGATAAGACACCTGGACCAGATGGATGAGACACCAGTTTTCTAAGAGGTAGCTGAAGAGATTGTAGAGGTTTTAGTAGTGATCTTTCGTGAATCACTAGATTTGTAAAGTGACACCTTGCTGGCAGCAAATAAAACTACTAGCTATTCCATTAATCACTCTTTTTCTGGACAATAATCACTGCATTCTGTAACTTCTCTTTCAGAGTTGAGCCTTTGAGCCACCAGAATGACGTGGTGTGAACAGGACTGTGGCGGCATTGTGTCCAGTGCACGGAAAGAGTCGAGGTGATGGGGCCTGGTCTGAGAGTGAGGAACGAGCCATTGATGGAGCAGCTGGGGGACGATTCGAAGCAGCACCTCCAAGGTGATGGGGCCTGGTCTGAGAGTGAGGAACGAGCCATTGATGGAGCAGCTGGGGGACGATTCGAAGCAGCACCTCCAAGGTGATGGGGCCTGGTCAGAGAGTGAGGAACGAGCCATCGATGGAGCAGCTGAGGGCGATTTGAAGCAGCACCTCCAAGGTGAGGCAGCAAGGCCCGGGCCTGACAACAAAGAACAAGCAGATATTTGACCATGTTAAGCGGCGGGCCAGAATCGGAAAGGTTCGGTTCAGACCAAATTGAAGCACTGACACTTGGACCCAAGCATCAGGGCCTGGGTCCAAGAGCGAGGAATGAGCCACAGTTTGGCCGATTTAAGTGCTGGGCCAGATTGAAAAGGTCAGGGTGTTGGGGCCGGAGGTGAGACTCATGCTGGTGTTCAGCTTGCTGCTTGGTAAGGTTTACTCATCTCTGCTCTGAGCTGAGGCTGTGGACTGCCACTAACAGACTCCTGGACTGGCACCAGCAATGATCTGGCTTCATGGCTGTGTACTCACTTTTGTGAATTTTAGTTCTAAATGCTATTTGCTTACTTATTATTGTTCTTTCACAATATGTTCTTTTTCGCACACTGGTGTCTTTTTTTAAAATTGATTCTAGTGGTTTCCTTGTTTTGTGGCTGCCTCTAAGGAGACAAGTTTCAAGATTATACTTCATATACATACTTGGATAATAAATGTACTTTGAACTTTGAGAAGAGAGGGAGGCAAATGTCAGGAAATTATAGGCCAGTTAGTCTGAAGACAGTGCATGGTAAGATTTAGAATCTATCATTAAGGCTGAGATTCTGGAGTAATTGGAGGCATACGATAAAATAGGCCAAAGTCAGCATGGTTTCCTTCAGAGGAAATCTTGCCTAACAAATCTGCTGAAATTCTTTGATGAAATAACAGGTAGGATAGACAAAGGAGAGTCAGTGGATGTTACTTACTTGGATTTTTAGAAGGTCTTTGATAAGGTACTACATATGAGGCTGTTATACAAGTTCAGAACTCATGGTATTATAGGAAAGCTACTAGCATGGATAAAAGATTGGCTGACTGGCAGAAAGCAGAGAGTTGGAATAAAGGGTGCCTTTTCTTGATGGCTGCCAGTGACTAATGGTGTTCCACAGGCATTGGTGTTGGGACCATTTATTTTCACATTATATATCAATGATTTGGATGATGGAATTGAGGTCTT
This sequence comes from Hemitrygon akajei, assembly GCF_048418815.1. Classification (NCBI taxonomy): domain Eukaryota; kingdom Metazoa; phylum Chordata; class Chondrichthyes; order Myliobatiformes; family Dasyatidae; genus Hemitrygon; species Hemitrygon akajei. The sequence goes on along the minus strand of NC_133145.1, from coordinate 20,675,527 downwards.
TGTGGCCCAATTTGTGGTTGATACAAAAATAGGTGGAGGAACTCAGTCTTGAGGAAACAGGGAGTCTGCAGAAGGACTTAGGCAGATTAGGAGAATGGGCAAAGATGCGGCAGATAGACTACAGTACAGGAAAGTATATGGTCATGTACTTTGGCATAGACAATCTTCTAAACAGGGAGAAAATTCAGAAATCTGAGGTGTGTTGGGCTTGAAATTCTGCCCTGTGTTCTTTTAGGAAGAGAGACAACTAACACCGGAATATAGCAAAACGTGGCTTTATTGCAGAATTCGTAACTGGCACAGCGAATCCACGGAGTCGCTGGAGAAGGCGTTCTGTTTTCCCCTTACAATCTGCTCTTATTTATACCCCTTTTCCCCCCAGCACAACCCCCCGTTACATATTAGGTAATATCGGGCACTTGTGTCCATCTTATTGGCCCGCAGCCATATGCTCACGAGTTACCTGTTTCTTTTGTTTACTGAATCGCGTGACACTAGTAGTTTCGGTGTAGCGGGGTCCCCAGTTTCGCTCCCCCCTCCCTCGCATCCCGGCCTCCTAACATTATGTGTGTTACGTGAGCCACTCCTGACCTGTAATGGCAGTCTCGAATTAACCCCAACAGGTGTTAAAGGAACTTGGGAGACTTCGTGCAGAATTCCTTAAAAGTTAACTTGCAGATATAGTCAGTGATAAGGAAGGCAAATACAATGTTAGAATTAATTTCAAGAACACTAGAATATAAAAGCAGATATGTAATGCTGAGGCTTTATAAGACATTGTTCAGACCACAAATGGAGTAATGTGGACAGTTTTGGAAACTAAGAAAGGATCCACAATCTGTGCGGATTGTTAATAACGTCTCCACCTCACTAACAATCAACACTGGCACACCTCAGGGGTGTGTGCTTATCCCACTGCTCTACTGTCTCTGTACCCATGACTGTGTGGCTAGGCATAGCTCAAATGCCATCCCATAAATTTACAGATGATACCACTATTGTTGGCAGAATCTCAGATTCTGACAAGAGGGTGTACAGGAGTGATATATTCTAACTAGTTAAGTGGTGTCACAATAACAACCTTGCACTCAATTATCAGCAAGACCAAAGAGCTGATTGTGGGCTTCAAAAAGGGTAAAACAAAGGAACACAAACCAATCCTTGTAGAGGCATCAGAAGTGGAGAGAGTGAGCAATTTCAAGTTCCTGGACGTCAATATCTTTGAGGATCTAATCTGGTTCCAACATATCGTTGGATCTACAAAGAAGGCGTGACTATATTTCATCAGGAGTGTGACGAGATTTGGTTTGTCACCTAAAACACTTGAAAACTTCCACTAATGTACAAACGTTTGTACAATGGAGAGCATTCTGACAGGCTGCATCACAAATCACAGTCTCGTATGGGGGAGGAGTGGTGTTCATCACTGGACTGGATCATAGTAAGCTTCAGAGAGCTGTAAAATTATTCAACTTAAGCCTCTGTAATATCGAAGACATCTTCAAGAGACGGTGCCTCAAAAAAAATCTTCCATTATCAAGGAACCCCTCTACCCAGGACAAACCCTCTTCTATATGTTACCATCAGGAAGGAGGTACAGAAGTCTGCAGGCACACACTCAGCAATTCAGGAACAGCTTCTTCCCCACAGCCATCAGATTCCTAAATAGACTTTGAACCCATGAACAGTACCTCACTAATTTTTTTTAAATTTCTGATTTTGTACTACTTAATTTAACTCTTCAATATACATATACTGTATATACTTAGTGATTTAGTTTCTTTTTCTCTGTATTTATCTTGTATTGTATTGTACTGCTGCCACAAAGTTAACACATTTCATGGGTATGCCCTTGATATTGAACCTGGTTTTGATTCTGAACATAATGAGCTGGCATTGGAGAGGGTCCAGAAGAGGTTCACAAAAATTATTCTGGCAATGAAAGGGTTGATGTACAAGGAACATTTGATGGCTCTGGGCCTGTACTGACTGGAGTCCAGAAGAATGAAGATGAATCTCATCGAAGCCTATCAGATATAGAAAGGTCTAAATAGAGCGGATATGGAGAGGTTGTTTTCTATAGTTTGCCATTCCAGGACCACAGGGCACAGCCTCAGAAGACAAGAGTGTTCCTTTAGAACAAAGACGAGGAGGAACTACTTTCACAAGAGGGTAGTGAATCTGCAGAACTCATTGCCACAGACAGCTGTGGAGGCCAAGTCACATTTAAAATGCAAGTTGATAGGTTCTTGATTAGCAAGGGTTTTAAAGCTTACAGGGAGAAGGCAGGAGAATGGCATTATACAGGATAATAAATCAATCATGAGGGAAAGGGACAAATGGCCTAACTTTGCTCCTACGTCTTATGGTACTTTGGTTTTATAGTTTCTTGCAGTCGGTGTTACTGCTAGGTTATCTCATTGCTGTTTATGGGAGCTTGCTATGCACAAATTGTCTGTTGCATTGCAGTAACTGTGACTCTTCTTCACTGCAAAGTCCCTTGTTAGTTACAAGGCATGTTGGATACCCATAGGTTGTCCAGTCATGTAATCGGAGAGACCAGCGAGGGAACATATACCTATTATAATTCCTATCACTTACCCTGGGGAAACCATCCTCTCTCCAGGAGGGCACTGGTGGGTAATATTTTAGCATAAGAGACTAGCTAATGTGAGATTACCCACTCTGAAGGGAATAGTGAAAAAGCAAATTATTATTTAAATGGAGTGAAACTGCAAAGTGTTATGACACATAATAGTGCATGAAATACAAAAAGCTAAATTGAGGGTAATGTATTAGCAGAGACAGGAGTCACGAACTACCAGATGACAAAGGCATGACAAATGGATCACTTTTGGATTAGCAATCAGTAAATAATGGGCACTGCAGGGATCAATGCTAGGACCTCATCTGTTTATAATCTACATTAATAACTTCAAGTAAGGGCAGAAGTGCACTGTATGCAAATTTACAGATGATACAATATTAGTTGGGTTGCCAAATTGTGGAAGTGACACAAAAGAGACTTCAGAGGTGAAGTGAGTGAGCAATAAGCAGGCAGATAGGATATAATGCAGGTAGAATAAAGTTATAAAGTTAGATGAAAGAATGAGAAAGAAACTTATTGTTTAAATAGCATGGGAGTTCCAAGTGTTGTGGCACAAAAAGTAATTTCCCTCCATTGATGCTGCCTGACCTGCCGAGTTCCTTCAGCATTTTGAAGGTGTTGCTGCTGATTTTCAGCATCTGCAGTCTCTTTTATATCTCCATGTGGTGTAAAGGAATCTCGCTTCCCTGTACACGGAACACTAAATTCAGTAACAGCAAGTAATTAAGAAGGCTGAATAAATGGTTTCCTTTATTGCAAGGGTAGAGAGCATAAAAATAGTAACTTTCGATACAACTTTACTGTGAGACAGCATTTGAATAATTAATGTAATTTTGGTCTCCATTCTTAATTTTCAATGGAGTTAGTGCAGTGAAGGTTAGTTCCCAAGATGAGGGGACTGACTTGAGCAGGTTTGTCCTATACAAATACAAGGTAATCTTATTGAAACATAAGATTCTGAGCAAGATTGAGAGCGTAGATTCTGAATATTATCGTAGTGGGCTTATATAGAGCTATACATATTATATATACACTTCACTATGAAATAATGATGAAGTGAAGGAATGAGACTACTCAGCCCATCAAGTTGTTGAAGAGAAACCACATCAATCCCATTTCACCACGTAATCCTCTGTAACCTATTTTCTCTCAGATTCCAGCAACAAGATACCATTTCAATTTGAGACAGAGGTGAGGAGGATTTTTGCCTTTCAAAGACTGAAGAATCTTTGGAAGTTTGCTCTAGAGTGTTGTGGAGGTGGACTCACTAAACATTTCCACAAAGGAGAGTAGCAAACATTAAAAGCACAAAGAAGTGAAAAGGTGAGAGTTAGAAGCCACAACCTAGGTCAACACTGGATCAACCACAATCTTATTGACGAGTGGACCATGGTCTAGGGACCAATTTAATCCACATCTGTTCCTGTCTTATATTCTGATATGCCTTTAGACCTAGACCAGGAATCTCAAATCCTTTCATTTGAAGGAAAAGGAATAGCTGGAGTGGCAGGTAAATATTAATCAATTATTAAATATTAAATAATTCACGTCTTTGAGTTAATTGAATTTACTTACATTTTATAAGTTTTTGTTCTTAGATTATTCTTTATAAAACTGCATGCTTTAAAACTTTATTGTTTGTTCTGAATGCTAGCTGAGTTTGCAAACAAAGCTTAGCCAGCTGTTAAAACCTTTTCAGCAGTTCTATAAGAGGGCAATTTCTATTCCCTCTAACTAAAGGAATTTACTTCTCGAGAGGACCACAAGCTGCCTTAAACAGTTAGCTTCACAAGCAAATTATTGTCCAAGATCCATTAAAAGACAGGTATTCACAGGCAGTATTCACAGGTGAGTAGTGAGCTTAGTGACCCCCAGTTGCAGGCTATCATGGGGAATTCACAAGCATAGAACTACTTAGGGAGGGAAAAAGAAAGAAGGGAGAAGGGGGAAAAAAAGTTTAATTACTACTGCAAGCATTTTATACACGATCCTAGAATCAGTAGTGGGATAAATAATTGAGTGGATGAGTTTAGTGGTACCGGTTCAGACATTAATGATAGTTGGGATATAAAGCTGGTATTTTGTGGGATAAAGAATTCATCTTTGCCATGCTTGTTAACAAACCCTTCATCTGTGTTCTAGCATTGGGATTCACTCAGCGTTTGCTGCTTGTGTGGCATATTAAAAAAAAATAGGGAATGCCATTCAAATGCTGAGAACTCACTACAGCAAAATGTCCCCAGAATTCAGCACTGTCATTTTAATCTCTGAAACCACTCTGCAGAAAAACTGGGCAGAAATTGCAGAGCAGAGCCCACTACTGTTTTGAAATGGTGACTTGTGTTATTCCTGCTGTCAGGGTAGAGGATAATGACACTGAATAGAAGATGACAAAGTATTCAGTTGCTTAAATTTGGCATCCTTCACTTTGATCATGATAACTGCAAAAAAAGTCATTCACTTTTGCAAATACCCTTCTGCTTAATAAACACTGGCACAATATCAATGAGCATAGTCAGATCTTAAGGACTCAGCATCAAATGCACAGTATGTGATCCTATTTTCAAAAAGATTCAAATAGACTAAACAACTTTTCTCAATAGAAGTCATATCCACTATATGCTACTCGACTAGATGCGGCATAAATTTTAAACTGAAAGTAGTACACTGCTGGATTTGCCTGAGAGCAAATTCAAAGAAACCACATGTCTTGCTGAACAGGAGCATGAGTTGCAAAGATCCAAATCAGTGGTAGAATTCAGCTACCCTTTTTAATCAGATTGATTTGACCTCAGCCCCCAGTCACATTTGACTTCTTGCTTATCAAGAATCTAAAATATGTTTTAAAATTTTTCAAAGGCTCTGCTTCCACAGCCCTTTGAGGAAAAAGTTCCAGGGATTTGTGAGCCTCTGAGATTTGATTTCATCTCACGTCATCTAAAAGTGAACTTAGCTGGGTGTGAATCTGCAGCCCTGATATGAATATCGAACTCTGAGCTACGTTCCTGACTAGCAAAACTATGATCACCTGTGCTTGGTTGGACATTCAATCACAAACTAGAAAAGATCTGCAGATGCTGGAAATCCAAGCAGCGCACACAAAATGCCAGAGATACTCATGGAAAAGAGTAAACAGGCCAAGACCCTCCAGCAGGACTGAGGAATAGAGTTAAAAGCTGGGGGGAGAAACACAAGGTGATAGGTCAAACTGGGAGGGGGAGTTATGAAGTAAAGAGCTGGGAAGTAGATTGGTGAAAGAGATACAGGTCGGGGAAGAGGGAATCTAATAGGAGAGGGTAGAAGACCATAGAAGAAAGAAAATGGGGAAAAAGCACCAGAGGGAGGCAATGGGCAGGTAAGGAGAGAAAGTGAGAGAGGGAGAAGGGGATGGGGAAAGGAGAAGATGGGGGGGATTTTCCGGAAGTTCGAGAAATCAATGTTCATGCCATCAAATTGGAGGCTACCAGATGGAACATCAATTTCTCAACTTTCCAGTAATGGCACCCCCCTTTCTCCTTCACCACTCCCCATTCCCTTTCCCTTCTTTCACCTTATCTCCTTGGCTTCCCATTGCTCCTTCCCCCTTTTCTTTCTTCCATGGCCTTTGGTCCTCTCCTATCTGACTTCCCCTTCTCCAGTCCTGTATCTCTTTCACCAATCAACTTCCCAATTCTTTACTTCACCCCTCACCCTCCCGGTTTCACCTAACAGCTCATGTTTTGCCCTCCCCTCCCCCCACCTTTAAAATCCACTCCACATCCTTTTTTTCTCCAGTTCTGCTGAAGGGTCTCAGCCCGAAATGTTGACTGTACTCTTTTCCATAGATGCTGCCTGGTCTGCTGAGTTCCTCCAGCATTTTGTGTGTGTTGCTTGGCTGGACAGTGCTGTGGTCTTTTAAGAAACCGTACTTCATGTGTGACCCTCGTTGGGGAGTGTCTGCAAAACTGTTTGATCATGAAAAACATTATTTTTGAGCTGGGTCCTGCCCCAGAGTAGTGTATATTCCTGTGCGCGCGCGCACGCACACACACACCCCCCCCCCCCGGGCAAAATGTCTGCTACTGTGAATAGTTAAGTGAGTAGAAGATGAACTGATCTCCAAAAGTCATGAAGTTAAAAATGAAACATTCTTTTCAACATTTTAAGCAAGATTAGTGTATTTTTTGATTTGTATAATTTTAGAGTGAAGAAAAGGAAAGGAGCACTATGCAAAAGTTTGGACACCCCAAGCGATTTGAGCTCTCAGATAACTTTTACCAAGGTCTCAGACCTTAATTAGCTTGTTAGGGCTATGGCTTTGATCAGGGGTGCCCAGACTTTTACATGCCACTGTACACACTCACACACGATCATTCAACACACATACACACTCACACACAATCATTCAATACACACACTCACACACAATCATTCAATACACATATACACACTCACACACAATCATTCAATACACATACACACACTCACACACAATCATTCAATACACATACACTCACTCACACACAATCATTCAATACACATACACACACTCACACACAATCATTCAACACACACATACACACTCACACACAATCATTCAATACACATATACACACTCACACACAATCATTCAATACACATACACTCACTCACACACAATCATTCAACACACACATACACACTCACACACGATCATTCAATACACATACACACACTCACACACAATCATTCAACACACATATACACACTCACACACAATCATTCAATACACATACACACACTCACACACAATCATTCAATACACATACACATACTCACACACAATCATTCAACACACATATACACACTCACACACGATCATTCAATACACATACACACACTCACACACAATCATTCAACACACATATACACACTCACACACGATCATTCAACACACACATACACACTCACACACGATCATTCAATACACATACACACACTCACACAATCATTAAATACACATATACACACTCACTCACAATCATTCAATACACATATACACACTCACACACACAATCATTAAATACACATATACACACTCACAATCATTCAATACACACACACACACACACACACACACACACACACACACACACACACACACACACACACACACACACACACACACACACACACACACACACACACACACACACACACACACACACACACACAGAGCATAAGAAAAGTGGTTGGCAGTTTTTCTATACCAAGCTCTCACAACCATCAGTGCAATGATGACCAGAGAATTAGTATTGGCACTAGAGTGGAAAACCACTATTTGCATGCCATCCAGGCAGATCTTGTCATGCACTGGTACCTTGAGTTAGCAAAATAAATGAGAATGCAGAATACAGCGAAGCAACTACAGAGGAAGAGCACTGCAGGTAAACAAGGTGACAAAGTAGATTGGGAGGTCAATAATTTATTTTTAGATTATGAAAGGTTCACTCAAATGTCTAATGATGATAGGGTAGAAACAATCCTTGAGCCTAGCAGTTTAGGCTTTCGAACTTTTGTATCTCTGCCCAATGAGGAAAGAGAGAAGAGCAAATAGCTGGAGTGGGAGAGAAGATACGGTATAATAGTTTTTGGTAGGGTGTTACTATTGAAGAACTACTCATGCTCTTCTTCAAGGAAATAGCAAGGATGATTTTCTCTTGATGGAAAGCTTTAGAAAGTCCCATTCAATGATGTGCATTCTCTGGATCTCCAACCAAAACCAAAAACAGAGACAGAGAAGCTTCACAATGAGTGCAGATGTTTGAGAATAAATTGTGAAAGGATTTTTCCTGCTGATGGAGAGTGCATCTTCCTCTACTGAACAATTCCATGTACCTCCTTGTGAAAAAGTAAAGAAGAAAATGGCATTTTATTTTCATAATGTCTTACAGCAATGTAGTTGTTTCACCATTATTATATAATGTTTTTATTCCAGATTTGTATTTAAGTAACAACTTTAAATTAGCCTAAGTGTGGTGGGATTTGAACATGATCATACAGTAACAACCACTACACTACTAAAACCATAACCATTGATGTAAGTTCAGTGAATCAATCCTAATATGTGTAAATGCATGAAATTTTACTCTCAACGCCTTTTCTATCTGCCTGCAGGGTATGTTTGTAGTGATAACACAGTCTTACACTTCCTTTCAGGAGCACCGATTCAACAACTTGTGTTTATAGTCACATTAATATAGAAAACGACTCATTGTAACGGTGTGCTACACGCAGCGCTGCAATAATGACACGGAGTCGGTAAGCTGCAGTTACAAAAGAGGTTTATTCAAACTTCGCGGCCTCGCTTTAAAGCCTTCCTGATCCCGCCCTCCGCGGGTGGGAATGCTGTAGGGGGCGCGTATTCACAGTCCCGTCCCGCGCGCGGGCTTTTCCCCTCGCTGGTGAAGCAGACTTGGTGCCCTCTTTGGGACCGGCCTCAATGCCGGCGCACGCCGCTTTGTGAGCCGGTTCGAGTGCGCTGGGAAGTGGGTCGCCACATAACCCGCCCCCCCAGAACCGGCGATACACCCCCCAATGTCTTCAGTCAGGGCCGGACCCTGTTTGGGAGGTCTGCCTCTGCGCCGCGGTGCCTGAATCTCGACCGGCTGCGCCAAGTCCACATGGGCTGGTTTGAGTCAGTCAACCATGAAAACCTCCTCTTTCCCCCCAATGTCCAGCAAGAACGTAGACCCGTTGTTTCTGATCACTGTAAACGGCCCCTCGTAGGGCCGCTGTGGCGGTGCCCGATGTCCGCCCCGTCGTACAAAAACGAACTTACAGTTTTGCAGGTCTTTGGGTACGCAGGTCGGGTTCTGCCCATGCTGTGAAGTGGGTATGGGGGCCAAGTTACCGAGCCTCTCACGTAGTCTGTCCAGGATTGCTGCGGGTTCTTCCTCTTGCCCCCTTGGGGCTGGTATGAACTCTCCTGGGATGACCAGGAGTGCGCCGTACACCAACTTGGCCGACGAGGTGTGCAGATTGTCTTTGGGTGCCGTGTGGATTCCGAGCAGGACCCAGGGCAGCTCGTCCACCCAGTTAGGCCCTTTGAGGCGGGCCATGAGAGCCGACTTCAGGTGACGGTGGAAACGTTCCACCAGTCCGTTTGACTGTGGGTGGTAGGCAGTTGTGTGGTGCAGCTGTGTCCCCAAAAGGCTGGCCATAGCTGACCACAGGCTGGAGGTGAACTGGGCGCCTCTGTCAGAGGTAATGTGGGCCGGTACCCCGAAGCGTGCTACTCAGGTGGCAATCAGTGCCCGGGCGCAAGATTCGGAGGTGGTGTCGGTGAGCGGGACCGCCTCTGGCCATCTTGTGAACCGGTCCACGATAGTCAGAAGGTGCCGCGCTCCTCGCGACACTGGCAGAGGGCCCACGATATCCACATGAATGTGGTCGAAACGCCGGTGGGTGGGGTGGAACTGCTACGGCAGAGCTTTGGTGTGCCGCTGCACCTTGGCTGTTTGGCAGTGCATGCACGTTTTGGCCCATTCACTGACCTGCTTGCGGAGTCCGTGCCAAACGAACCTGTTGGCTACCATCCGGACAGTTGTCCTGTTGGAGGGGTGCGCTAAGTTGTGAATGGAGTTGAAAATGTGCCGCCGCCAGGCTGCCGGAACGACGGGGCGGGGTTGGCCGGTGGTGACGTCACAGAGTAGGGTCCTCTCACCTGGGCCTACGGGGAGGTCCTGGAGCTGCAAACCGGAGACTGCAGTCCTGTAACTAGGGATCTCCTCGTCTGCCTGCTGCGCCTCTGCCAGTGCTTCATAGTCTACCCCCTGGGACAGGGCCTGGATGTTAGGGGGGGAGAGGGCGTCCACCACGACATTGTCATTTCCCGAAACATGCCGGATATCCTTCGTGTATTCAGAGATGTAGGACAGATGTCGCTGCTGGCGGGATGACCAGGGGTCGGATGCTTTCGTGAACGCAAAGGTAAGCGGTTTGTGATCCGTGAACGCGGTGAAGGGCCTACCTTCTAAGAAGTACCTGAAATGCCGGATTGCCAGGTATAGCGCCAACAGTTCCCGGTCGAAAGCACTGTATTTGAGCTTGGGTGGTCGTAGGTGTTTGCTGAAAAACGCCAGGGGTTGCCAGCGACCCTTGATGAGTTGTTCCAGCACCCCACCGACTGCCGTGTTGGATGCGTCCACTGTGAGGGTGGTAGGGACGTCCGTTCTGGGGTGCACTAGCATCGTGGCGTTTGCCAAGGCTTCTTTGGTTTTAATGAAAGCGGTGGCGGACTCCTCGTCCCAGGTAAAGTCCTTGCCCTTACCCGACATCAGGGCGAATAGGGGGTGCATGATTTGGGCAGCTGAAGGGAGGAAGTGGTGGTAGAAATTCACCATACCCACGAATTCCTGACCGCATCTACCTTGGCGGGCAGAGGGATTGCCCTGTCTTTAGTAATCCTGTGGCCCAGGAAGTCGATGGTGTCGAGCCCAAACTGGCATTTGGTCGGGTTGATTGTCAGGCCGTATTCACTCAGTCGGGCGTAGAGTTGACGGAGGTGGGACAGATGCTCCTGACGACTGCTGCTGGCTATGAGGATGTCGTCCAAATAGATGATAGCGAAATCCAGGTCGCGTCCCACCGTGTCCATTAACCGCTGAAACATCTGTGCAGCATTCTTTAGGCCGAACGGCATGCGGAGGAACTCGAAAAGGCCGAAAGGGGTGATGAGTGCCATTTTGGGGACATCGTCCGGATGCATCGGGATTTGATGGTATCCCCGGATGAGGTCTAACTTGGAGAAGATCCGTGCGCCGTGCAGGTTTGCTGCAAAGTCCTGGATGTGCGGCACAGGGTAGCGGTCCAGTGTGGTAGCCTCATTCAGTCTGCAGTAGTCGCCGCATGGTCTCCAGCCCCCTGTTGCCTTGGGCACCATGTGCAGGGGGGAGGCCCATGGGCTGTCGGACCGCCGTATGATCCCCAATTCCTCTATCCTCTTGAACTCCTCCTTCGCCAGTCGGAGCTTGTCCGGGGGAAGCCTTTGAGCATGGGTGTGGAGGGGTGGTCCTTGTGTCGGGATGTGGTGCTGTATGCCGTGTCTGGGCATGGCTGCCGTGAACTGCGGTGCCAGAACCGATGGGAAATCCGCCAGGACTCTGGTCAAGTCGTTGTCGGACAGCGTGATGGAGTCTAGGTGTGGGGCCGGCAACTGGACTTCACCCAGGGAGAACGTTTGAAAGGTCTCAGCATGGACCAGTCTCTTCCTGGGCAGGTCGACCAGTAGGCTGTGAGCTTGCAAAAAATCCGCTCCCAGGAGCGGTTGGGCTACGGCGGCCAGTGTGAATTCCCACGTGAACCGGCTGGAGCCGAACTGTAGCCACACCGTACGGGTGCCATAGGTCCTTACTGTGCTGCTGTTCGCGGCCCTCAGGGTGGGACCCGGTTCTCTGTTGCGGGTGTTGTAACTTTTCGGAGGTAAGATGCTGATCTCGGCTCTGGTGTCGACCAAAAAGCGGCGTCCTGACTGCTTGTTCCAGACATACAGGAGGCTATCCCGATGGCCAGCCGCCATAGCCGTCAGCGGCAGCTGGCCCTGACGTTTCCCGGGAGCTTGCAGGGCGGGCTTCTGCGCCCCACCGCTGGTGGTAGAAGCACCATTGTTCATTGGTCTCCTCACCCCTGCCTCTGGGGTTAGTGGGCTCTGCGGCCGGGCCTGGTCCGGTTTGCTGCTGGGAGCGTGGCCTGGTGATCTGTGCGACGGACGCCCCACTCTCCTTCTTGGCTTTCCACAGCAAGTCTGCCCGGGTTGCTACCTTCCGGGGGTCGCTGAAATCCGCGTTGGACAGCAGCAGGCGTATGTCCTCGGGCAGCTGCTCCAGGAATGCCTGCTCAAACATGAGGCAGGGCTTGTGACCTCCGGCCAGGGACAGCATCTCGTTCATCAAAGCCAACGGTGGCCTGTCCCCCAAACCATCCAGGTGCAGTAAGCGGGCAGCTCGCTCGCGTCGTGAGAGTCCGAAAGTCCTTATGAGCAAGGCTTTGAATTCTGTGTATTTGCCGTCCGCTGGGGGTGATTGTATGAACTCCTCAACCTGGGCGGCTGTCTCCTGGTCGAGGGAGCTCACCACGTAGTAGTAACGTGTGGTATCCGAGGTTATCTGCCAAATGTGGAATTGGGCTTCTGCCTGCTGGAACCATAGGTGAGGTCGCAGCGTCCAGAAGCTTGGCAGTTTTAACGAAACTGCATGAACAGATGCGGCATCGTTCATCTTCAGTCCAAATATCGTTTGGGCTGTCGGGGTCACCAATTGTAGCGGTGTGCTACACGCAGCGCTGAAATAACGACACGGAGTCGTGGAGCTGCAGTTGCAAAAAGAGGTTTATTCAAACTTTGCGGCCTCGCTTTAAAGCCTTCCTGATCCCGTCCTCCCCGGGCGGGAATGCTGTAGGGGGCGCATATTCACAGTCCCATTCCCGCACGCGGGCTTTTCCCCTTGCTGGTGAAGCAGGCTTGGCGCCCTCTTTGGGACCGGCCTCAATGCCGGCGCGCGCCGCTTTGTGAGCCGGTTCGAGTGCACTGGGAAGTGGGTCGCCACATTATTGCATTTCATTGGGCTGATTGTTAGAGAAAAAAACTAGACTCAGCGCCAGGGCCAGAAATCAACATTGTTTTGCGAAAGGAAAATACATTTTAGACTGAATTATTGCTGTTGTTTGACGTAATGTTTGCTGTAAATAAAGAGGAAGTGGTGGATGTGTTATACTTCCAGTAAGTATTCGACAAGGTGTGACACAGTGATTGTTGGGAAAGTAGAAGTGTGGGATATAGAAGATTACATGGTTAACGGCAGACAGTAGATGCAGGGGGGCTCTTTCTTGTTGGCATGGTATGCCACAAGCATTAATACCATAGCCCCGTATTATTTACAATTTATACAAATGTCTTGGAAAAAGGCATTGAATACATAGTTGCTAAATTTGTTCATGACTGAAGGGTGGATGGGAAAATGAAGAAGGTGTAAGCTTGCTGCAAAGGAATATAGAGCAAAGATCTGACAAGTGAGGGATAACATGGGAAATCATGGCAGGAAAAGTGAAAGTGGATCTTGTTCTCTCATTGGTGAGAAATAGAAGTGCTCTGAGAGGCAGAGGATCTGGGTGTCTTAGTACAGGATTCCCGGAAGGCTAGTACGTGGGTAGTATAAGCAGTTAGGGAAGATAACACAATGTTGCTGCTTCATGCTGGGGGAATAGGAAGCAGCTGTTTTTAATTATTTAGAGCAAGAGTCTAGAGTATAGCATTGGGCTCCTCATTTAAAGAAGGAGGTTAATACATTGGAAGCAATTTATTAAAGCTTTACCAGACTAATACCTGCTGTGAGCAGGTTGTCCTCTGAGGAAAAGATGGAGAGGCTAAATTGTTTCTGCTGGAGTTCAGAAGAGTGAGAGGAAATTTGAATGAAATATGTAAGATCCTGGGAAGCTTTTATATGGCGAGGGTGCTTCCTCCCCTGGAATAATGGATCCATCCTCAAATACTAAAAGGATTGTATTTAAGACATATTTTTCTTAGAATCGGTAGATCTCTCATTCTTAAAGGACGTGGAAGCAGAGGCTTTGAATATTGCTAAAGCCAAGGTAGATGGAGTCTTGATAGATAAAAGGTTAAAGGTCACTGCTGAAATTCACCAGAAAGAAATGTAGAATTAACTAACAATCCAATCAGCCATGCTCTTATTGAATGATAGAGTTAAAGGAGATGAGTGGCCTTCTCCTGCAACTAATTTATGTGTAAGGAGAGCTGACTGAAAGGGGTTTGTTTTAAGGAGATCCTCATGGTAGATGAATGAGGTCAAATGAGCAAATTCTAGAGTTGGGCTCAGGCATGACAGCGGTGATTAAAATCTCCTTTCAGGGAAGAAAAACAACTTCCTCTCACCTTAAAATAATCAAACAAAAGGTTGGAACAAAGCCATTTTGTAGTCGAAACAAAGGGAAGGTTTTAGCCCATTGGTTTCAATAAATGCTGAGTGAAGGAAGTGCGTGTTAAGCCTGGGGAGATGGAGAACCTGTCAAAGTTAATAGCAGGGCCTAATAGCTAAGACTTGCAGAAGAGTCCAGCCCAACATCTTGCAACACTTACAGCATTTGTATTGAGGAAGAGGATTAACCTGGTATTTACTGAGGATGGGAGTGAAAGTTACTGGGTCTGGGAGGGTTTGCTGACCAGAGTGTCATCTAGTGTGTCAGCTGATGTATAAATACACCTAAAATGTCATTGATTGCTTAAAGGGCTGGAACTCAGTAGTTTGTGATGACCCAGAAGGTCTTCATTGGGTAAGGCCTAGAACCTGATTCGATGAATTTGGCCCAGCAACTGGCTCCCAGTGGGTTTAGCTGAAGTTCTGGCTTCCAGAGAATTTGGTCATGAATATGGTTCCCCAGAGGATTGCACATGAGATCCAGTTCTCAGTGAAGTTAGCCCTGGATATGGTTCCTAGTTCCCAGCGTGTTGTGCATAGGATGCAGTTCCCAAATGAGCTGTGTCTCTTGCTGAGTTTGGCCCAGGATCTGGTTCTCAGTATGTTTTGATATGGGTTTTGTCTCCCTCTGACTCACAGTAGGTTGGGCACACAATCTAGTTGCAAATGAGTATGTGAAATGGCTCTCAGTGGGTTTAGTTTTGACCTGACTTCCAATGATTTTCCAGGATTATTTCCCAATGGGTTGGCGGGAGACTCCCAGCTGATTTTACATGAAATCTCCCAGGGTGCATATGATATTAGCACCACTTATCAGAAATTTCTTAATGTTACAGTTTGAATAAGCATCCATGTTCAAAACTCCTGAAGCCTATAGTTGTAAATAGAACTTAACAAGCCTCCAGCCGCAACACACTTTTGAGTGCAGCTTTCTTGCTTCAGGGCCTCTTCAGAGAACTTTCGGAGCATAAGGAAAGATGGCAAAACTTAGAGAGCGTGGAAGACTTTACATTCAGCTTAATAAGGGTGGAGTCGCACTACATTTGAACAATGGGAAACAGACAGACATAATTTATTGACCCCGAGGGAAATCGGGTTTTGTTACAGTCGCGCCAACCAAGAATAGTGTAGAAATATAGCAGTATAAAACCATAAATAATTAAATAATGATAATAATTACTTATAATAATAAGTAAATAATGCCAAGTGGAAATTTGTCCAGGCCTAGCCTATTGGCTCAGGGTGTCTGACACTCTGAGGGAGGAATTGTAAAGTTTGATGGCCACAGGCAGGAATGACTTCCTATGACGCTCAGTGTTGCATCTCGGTGGACTGAGTCTCTGGCTGAATGTACTCCTGTGCCTAACCAGTACATTATGGAGTGGATGGGAGATGTTGTCCAAAGATGGAATGCAACTTGGACAGCATTCTCTTTTCAGACACCACCGTCAGAGAGTCCAGATCCACCCCCACAACATCACCGGCCTTACGAATGAGTTTGTTAAATCTATTGGTGTGTGCTGCCCTTAGCCTGCTGCCCCAGCACACAACAGCAAACATGATAGCACTGGCCACCACAGACTCGTAAAACATCCTCAGCATCGTCCGGCAGTTGTTAAAGGACCTCAGTCTCCTCAGGAAGTAGAGACGGCTCTGACCCTTCTTGTAGACAGCCTCAGTGTTCTTTGACCAGTCCAGTTTATTGTCAATTCGTATCCCCAGGTATTTGTAATCCTCCACACAAACAAGGAGGCGAAAAGCAACTCTATTTACTTAATTTACGTGTTTGGACAATATTACATAATTTCGAAAGCACAGTAACATATTTTAAAGTAAAACTAAGGCCAGGAATACAGTGTTACTTTGCAAATTATATTGTATTAGAGGGAAAAGATTCAGGATGGCAGCACTGTGATAACAGGAAAATAAAGAAAATGCAACTCAAACACAAAGAGGCTTCATTTGGAAGGGTGAGTAGGGCAACAATAATCTCTGTGGAGAGGATGGAGTTGCTCTTCTTCCCAGTAATTTCATTCAGGTGGAAGGTGTTGCTACAAGTGCACAGGCAATAAATGTTGCAGTGAGGTAGCAAAAGAAAGCAATATTACTTATGGAAATGAACTCTAAAGTCTATTGCACACTCAATAACATGTCAGCTTGGAAAACTACAGATACCTTGTTTGCAAGAAGGCTATAAGCTGGAAAATGCCTCAACATGCAGCCATTTGAGATAAGAGATAGCAACAAAACAGACACAAGAAATCAAAAGGTGGCTGAAACTGCAATTGTAATGTTTCATTCAGAGACCAAAAGATAAATATATAGAGTTTCTAGGTGCACATGCAGGGGTAGGTTCATGTATGGCCGGAGAACCAAAAGGATTGAGTTCAAGCTGCTTGCCACAAACTCATTACGTTCAATTTTTCTTTTTAGGTTTGCCAGTTTCTAGGGAGAATAAACAGTCTCGTACAATCAGCTGTCATATGACTTGAAAGGTTTCTACTGGTTTTACCTGGGAGAGGTACAAAAGCATTCATGCCTTTGTATACAATTCAGCTTGCTCCAGCCTTACTTAGGCCAGAGAATAACTGAGCAGAAAATAAAGGAAAGGGTGTTGAGTCAAGTATTTTCTCTGAGAGAGACAGAGAATTAGAGTCATCAAACTAGTGAGTAAGTAGGACACTCTGCAATAGGACCTTAGCGAAGTACTCCAAAACCTGCAGCCTCAGAACTTTGTATTGGGAATAACGTTGATAATGTCATCACAGCAAAACGCTTGCCAAAGACATGAAATTAATCTTTGTTAATGAATCTATTCCTGACTCTGAAATCATGTTGTTGAGTCATAGACAACATAATGTTATGAGGAAGTCCCAAATTTGTCACTTTTAGGGGCAAGTATAATGTCAAAGACAAGGACACAATTGAGGTCAAACTTGCTGTTAGAGTGAACACCTTTGCTTGGGCCCCATATCATGGAATTGTTGTTACTGGAACTCCAGCGGAATCCAAGGACAACCTTGGAGTACATCACAACCTCCACATCTCACCTGCCCCACTTGCAGCAGAACTGCTGACGTTGTCCTTGTGACTGTGCATTCTTCCTGCTCAGAGCAGTCTCCTTTGTAGAAGGAGGGAGAGTCGCAGAAGATGAATTTAACTACCTGGGGTTAAACATGATTTTTTTTTTCCCAAGTTGTATTTGGCATAGATATGGCTGGATTACACAGAAGTGTTGGGAATTTTATACTAGCCACAAAGGAGAGGGCTGACTTTTGGAGATTTATCTCATGTAAAGGCATAACACATCAAAACATCAAGCTGAGCTTGAATCCTTGTTTGGTTTCTCGCAGGCTGGAGAAAATGGAGCCCACGCTCCAAATAAAGAGAGTAGAAGCAAAAGACAGATACTATAAATAAACCCAAAAGTAACTTTTATTTAAACTCCTAGTAATCATGAATTATTTAAACCCATTGGTGTACTTATAAGGGCGATAGCTGAAACTCCTTACATACATTTGAAGAGAGGTTGTTAACTAAGTTAGTAAGTGTGTCGTAAGGAAGTCAAAAGATTTATTATCACTCCAATCAGCTCAGTAACTAGCACATTGCTTGCCAACAAGAACACGTAATAGCATTATATCACACCTCAATCATTGCTGCTTGCAATTAGACCTTAATTAAGAGCCTATGTTCTCCAAGTCAGAGTCCTTCAGGAAATCATGGAAGATCAATGAAATTATCTCATTTCCAGATTTGTTAACATATGGGTTATGATTTCTGTTGTTTCTCTGCAACAATAGAAATATTTCTTCCATTATTTCCCTTGGCACATCTGTTGTCTTGTGCTAGTTTCTAAGCCAGAGTGACCCCTGGCGTCCCTGTGATACTCTCACCAGTTTTGCTGCCATTATGCAATGAGTGCCCCAGGGTTTTTGATCCACCTCATCCTTCAAGTCAATACTGTAATTCATGACTGTATTTAGGTTAATCTGATAAAATTCACATGAATACAATAAATAAGGAGTTAGGAGTAGGCCACTTATCCCCTAAAGCCTGTCTTGTCTTCATTAAGACTGATATGCCACGGGCTTCAACTTCTTCTGTTCCAGTTCCCCGATTCCGTCAACTTCCCAGTCTTCCTCCGCTCCTTTTCTAAAAACCTCCAGTGACTTCACTACCACAACCCTTGAGGGCAGAGAATTCCAGGGATTTCACTTCAGTTTTAAATATCACCAACCATTTTTGTAACTAGGCAATGTCTCGCTATTTACCCCCATTAAGACTCGTCAATATATTTCAGTAAGCTCAACTCTCTTTCCTCTAAACTTCAAAGAATATAGATCCAGCATTCCTTAGAGAAAGACATACGCACAAGAAACTGCTGATGCTGGAGCAAATAAAAACCTGCTGGCAGAGCTCAGTTGGTCAGGCAGCGTATGTGGATGCAGAGGGGTATCACTAGAATGAGGTTCGTGATGCGGGGTGTAAACCTGAAATGCTAACTATGCATCTGCTCCCATTGATGCTGCCTGACCTGCTGAGTTCCTCAAGGAGTTCATTTTTTAGCTCCAACATCTTTAGCCATTAACGATCGGACAATCCTCTTATCCCAGGAATTAGCCTAATGAGCCCACTCTGCACTGTCTCCAGTGCTAG
Source organism: Hemitrygon akajei (assembly GCF_048418815.1). Taxonomy (NCBI): domain Eukaryota; kingdom Metazoa; phylum Chordata; class Chondrichthyes; order Myliobatiformes; family Dasyatidae; genus Hemitrygon; species Hemitrygon akajei. The sequence goes on along the minus strand of NC_133145.1, from coordinate 20,656,312 downwards.
TGCATACTTTATTAAGTCAGTGGATATAAAAGATATCTGTGTCATGCTTTGTCACACAAAATTTGATGTGGGCCTTCTTCGTTCACCTCCATGGTGCAGGATCTTCAGGCAGGACGAGGATGCATTGGACTGTATTGATGTCTGCAAGGAGTTTCCAATAAGACATCCATGACCCACCAAATTTGCATCAACATCCAACGACACAGCATTAGATTGGGAACTGCATGAGTTTTTTTAAAAGACAAAAAGAAGCAATAGTAACATGCCTCAAATGTGGACCTTACTGGAACTGTGAAAACACTGGGACTAACAGAAAACATTCACATAAATAGAATTTATAGTAACCCACCAGGAAGAATAGAAAGTTGAATTTAGTCTAATTCAACAGGGAGGGCATTGAAGATCCAAGCACAAGTGAGTTATAAACCATTCCTCCCTCCCCATACACCATACCCCACCGGGAATAAGAGATTCAATGGTTTCCATTAACGTATATCTCAGGTGTTAAGATAAGAGGAAGTAAATTAGTTTATTGAAAAATAAAGTAAAACAATCCAAGCAGTTAGGCTCCTATAATGTCAGGATGTTGCTGTTACAACAAAGCAGTAACTGTAATGATACAAAGGGAGTGATAATCCACAGCACAGTGTGGCCCAGGACACCCACACATTGCTTCATAAAAACGACAACATTTCCTGTGGTGCAGTGAGTGAGTGCTAAAGAGAAACTAAGAGGTATCAGCCCTGATGTTACTCACTTTTATGACATAACTCTTAATAGATATCTATATATATATTTATACATATGTATATATTAAAAAATCAACAACCATTGCTTGGGACCACTGAAAGCAAAAATAAAGTCCTCGCAAGATGGATATCGCCCTTTTGAGATGTGATGAAGACTTGGGTAAATATTGAGTGAAGAAGTTCCCCACAGTTCTTTGAAATTTCTTCAGGATCTGTAAAGCAGCAGATGCAGAATGCGCACAGTCCCAGCACAGCTCCTACGGATTATAAACGAACGTGCTACACCTCTGACTTGACATGCAGACTTGGTTACTTTCCTTTGCTTCTGCAATTGTTCAGTTCCTCATCACGGACTCCACCCCACCTCCCCTGCCCTCCTATCACTCCCAGCCAAAGTTTTGCCCAGTCATTTGATAGAAATGCCTGTTAAAGGGGCGGTAGAAGTCCCGCAGTTTCTGGACCACTCCTGGATCAATGTTCGGATGGATCCTGCCTTTTGTTTTGCCCAGGCAGTGAGGTTTGCCATTGCCCTGTGGCTTCTTCAGGCAGGGGAAGCCCTTGGTCTCATTGAAGAAGAAGTGGTCATCTGTTATAAGCCTCTGCAGGCCAAGGAAGTCCTGGACTTTACCCAGCTCTCCAGCTGGGTCAGTGATCAGCCTCTCCCCACTGACAAAGTGCATCTGCGACAAGGGGAAATACTGCAGCCAGTTCTCTAAGTGCTGAGCGTAGATCCCAATCCATATTGGGCTCCATGATGCATCAACCAGACCCGTAGTCCTGTTTTTGAAAGTGAGAGTTTCAAAGCCAGGGATGTCCGCTGCTTTTGAGATGATCTGGGTATAGTCTGAGATGGCTCTGGTCACTGGGTCCCGCACAACCACGATCAGCTTGGTGTCCTTGGACATGGCATGAATACGGGCTGGTGCCTCTGCTGTCACAAAGTATCTGGGCGTTTTCTCCATCACAATCTGACCATCAAGTGCTTTGGGCATCAGGTTCCTGCAACAAAGCACAACACACTTTGTAGTTAAATGTCAGAAGTCTTCCTTCTAAGTCAACGACAAGTAAAGACACAATGAAAAGCTTCTGTTTGATTGCTATTTTCATGAGTTTGTCAATGCTTTCTCCTGATTGGGCTTCCAAATCAGAGTAAGAGAAACTTCAAGCTTACAGCAATCTAGGCCAGAGATTTGACAAGCACATAATTAACACCAGCACTCTGATAAGATTTGAGCTGTTAGTGGAATTTTTCCCAGCAGATGGTAGAAATTGGAAACCAAGACAGAAACTGTTGGTAGTAATTCAGTATTCAGAAGGTGGTGCTACTATACCAAGGTGGATGACATGGCAGATTCTGAAGGGAGTCCTACCTTCTTCTGTCCTGAACTTTCTGTTTATATTTCAACCCAAAAAGAAAGACAAAAACATGAATAATCATAATAACTTATTTATGTAACACCTTTCATACATTAAGATGCAGACACAAAGTGGTTTACTTAGATTGTAAAGATAATTCAATAGTCATAAAAATAGAAGACAAAATTAAAAAGCATAAATAAAGACAAACATAATATAGAATAAAATGTAATCAAGTATATCAAATTATATAAATGTAATCAACCTCAACAGGTATTAAATAGGCCAGGTTTAAAAAAGTAGCTTTTTGGAAGTGTTTTGACATGTTCCACAGTAATAGCCTGGTGTATCACTGTCGGTAGAGAGTCAAGATATTTGGTGTATAAGAGCAAAGGGCCACGTCACCAGTTCTCATGTGCTTTGCTCTAGCAACACTAAGCAAATCAGTATTTGTGGATCTAAGATTACGATTAGGGATGTAAGGAGATAGACACTTCAGAATATACCGAGGAGCTGGATTATTCAGAGCTTAATATGTTAGATGAAGTGCATGGAGTAAAGCCAGATCTAACATATAGAGAGGCTTTGAAGAAAGAGCAGTAGAATAAAGGGTGTAAATGTAGTAAGGTAGAAGGGCTCAAATGTGTGTACTTCAATGCAAGAAGCATCAGGAACAAGGGTGATGAACTGAGAGCTTGGATGCATACATGGAATTATGATGTAGTGGCCATTACGGAGACTTGTCTGGCACCAGGGCAGGAATGGATTCTCAATATGCCTGGATTTCAGTGCTTTGAAAGGGATAGAGGGGGGAGAAGGGGAGGAGGGGTGGCATTACTGGTCAGGGATACTATTACAGCTACAGAAAGGGTGGGTAATGTAGCAGGATCCTCTTTTGAGTCAGTATGGGTGCAAGTCAGGAAGAGGAAGGGAGCAGTTACTCTACTGGGGGTATTCTATAGGCCCCCTGGTAGCAGCAGAGATACCAAGGAGCAGATTGGGAGGCAGATTTTGGAAAGGTGCAGAAATAACAGGGTTGTTATCATGGGTGACTTTAGCTTCCCTAATATTGATTGGCACTTGATTAGTTCCAAGGGTTTAGATGGGGCAGAGTTTGTTAAGTGTGTCCAGGATGGATTCCTGTCACAGTATGTTGACAGGCCGACTAGGGGGAATGCCATACTAGATCTAGTATTAGGTAACGAACCAGGTCAGGTCACAGATCTGTCAGTGGGTGAGCATCTGGGGGACAGTGATCACTGCTCCCTGGCATTTAGCATTGTCATGGAAAAGGACAGAATCAGAGAGAACAGGAAAATTTTTAATTGGGGAAGGGCAAATTATGAGGCTATAAGGCTAGAACTTGCGGGTGTGAATTGGGATGATGTTTTTGCAGGGAAATGTACTATGGACATGTGGTTGATGTTTAGGAATCTCTTGCAGGATGTTAGGATAAATCTGTCCCGGTGAGGAAGATAAAGAATGGTAGGGTGAAGGAACCGTGGGTGACAAGTGAGGTGGAAAATCTAGTCAGGTGGAAGAAGGCAGCATACATGAGGTTTAGGAAGCAAGGATCAGATGGGTCTATTGAGGAATTTAGGGTAGCAAGAAAGGAGCTTAAGAAGGGGATGAGAAGAGCAAGAAGGGGGCATGAGAAGGCCTTGGCGAGTAGGGTAAAGGAAAATCCCAAGGCATTCTTTAATAATGTGAAGAACAAAAGGATGACAGGAATGAAGGTAGGACCGATTAGAGATAAAAGTGGAAAGATGTGCCTGGAGGCTGTGGAAGTGAGTGAGGTCCTCAATGAATACTTCTCTTCGGTATTCACCAATGAGAGGGAACTTAATGATGGTGAGGACAATATGAGTGAGGTTGATGTTCTGGAGCATGTTGATATTAAGGGAGAGGAGGTGTTGGAGTTGTTAAAATACATTAGGACGGTTAAGTCTCTGAGGCCTGACAGAATATTCCCCAGGCTGCTCCACGAAGTGAGGGAAGAGATTGCTGAGCCTCTGGCTAGGATCTTTATGTCCTCATTGTCCACGGGAATGGTACCAGAGGATTGGAGGGAGGCAAATGTTGTCCCCTTGTTCAAAAAAGGTGGTAGGGATAGTCCAGGTAATTATAGACCAGTGAGCCTTACATCTGTGGTGGGAAAGCTGTTTGAAAAGATTCTTAGAGATAGGATCTATGGGCGGTTAGAGAATCATGGTCTGATCAGGGACAGTCAGCATGGCTTTGTGAAGGGCAGATCGTGTCTAACAAGCCTGATAAAGTTCTTTGAGGAGGTGACCAGGCATATAGATGAGGGTAATGTAGTGGATGTGATCTACATGGATTTTAGTAAGGTATTTGACAAGGTTCCACACGGTAGGCTTATTCAGAAAGTCGGAAGGCATGGGATCCAGGGAAGTTTGGCCAGGTGGATTCAGAATTGGCTTGCCTGCAGAAGGCAGAGGGTCGTGGTGGAGGGAGTACATTCAGATTGGAGGGTTGTGACTAGTGGTGTCCCACAAGGATCGGTTCTGGGACCTCTACTTTTCGTGACTTTTATTAACGACCTGGATGTGGGGGTAGAAGGGTGGTTTGGCAAGTTTGCAGACAACACAAAGGTTGGTGATGTTGTAGGTAGTGTAGAGGATTGTTGAAGATTGCAGAGAGACTTTGATAGGATGCAGAAGTGGGCTGAGAAGTGGCAGATGGAGTTCAACCCGGAGAAATGTGAGGTGGTACACTTTGGAAGGACAAACTCCAAGGCAGAGTACAAAGTAAATGGCAGGATATTTGGTAGTGTGGAGGAGCAGAGGGATCTGGGGGTACATGTTCACTGATCCCTGAAAGTTGCCTCACAGGTAGATAGGGTAGTTAAGAAAGTTTATGGGGTGTTAGCTTTCATAAGTCAAGGGATAGAGTTTAAGAGACGCGATGTAATGATGCAGCTCTATAAAACTCTAGTTAGGCCACACTTGGAGTATTGTGTCCAGTTCTGGTTGCCTCAGTATAGGAAGGACATGGAAGCATTGGAAAGGGTACAGTGGAGATTTACCAGGATGCTGCCTGGTTTAGAGAGTATGGATTATGATCAGAGATTAAGGGAGCTAGGGCTTTACTCTTTGGAGAGAAGGAGGATGAGAGGAGACATGATAGAGGTGTACAAGATATTAAGAGGAATAGACAGAGTGGACAGCCAGTGCCTCTTCCCCAGGGCACCACTGCTCAGTACAAGACGACATGGCTTTAAGGTAAGGGGAGGAAAGTGCAAGGGGGATATTAGAGGAAGGTTTTTTATTCAGAGAGTGGTTGGTGTGTGGAATGCACTGCCTGAGTCAGTGGTGGAGGCAGATACACTAGTGAAGTTTAAGAGACTACTAGACAGGTATATGGAGGAATTTAACGTGGGGGGGGGTTATATGGGAGGCAGGGTTTGAGAGTCGGCACAACATTGTGGGCCGAAGGGCCTGTAATGTGCTGTACTATTCTATATTCTATGTTCTATGTTCTAATATACAATTAAGGGTATTTTAAAATTGATCCTAGAGGACACAGGCAGCCAGTGTAATGATGCCAAAACAGGTGAAATTCGCTCAGGTTTTCTTGTTCTTGCTGCTGCATTTTGAACAAGCTGCAGCCAATTTATATCTTTCTTTGCCAGTGCTGAAAAGAGGGCATTACAATAATGCAATCGGCTAAAATCAAAAACCTGTATCAATTTTCCTGCATTTTGAGATGTAGATAAAATAGACAGTTTGAGCAAGACTCTGCAATTGGATTTATTGGGCAAGAGGAGTTAAGGAATTAGAAGTAGAAGAATCTGAACAAGGAATCCCATTTATCTATTTCAATATTACACTATTGAAAATATTCTTTTCTTACGGAGAATTTCAATGATAATAGTTTCCATGGTTTTACAACACTGAAATTCCAGTGTGATCTCCTGCTACTCCCCGTTCCACACACTTTTGGAGGAATGCTGGGAATGAGGTCCACAGAAATACACATAATTCTTCTGGGAATTTTACCCTACCACTGCCCAGTGATCTCCTGCATTAACCACGGCACTGATAATCCAATCTTCTGACCTACCCAATCACACAGTCACCTAAGGCTCCTGAATCGGATGGTTCTATCACTCAGAGCACATATATTTCCCCAATCACTGATTGAAAACTCATCAGATTCCTCAAATGCCTCTTCTAGAAAGTTCCCTGTCTCCCTGATAGTCAACTCAACTCCCAGAGAACCCTTCTCCACCTTGCTCATCCGACACCCACCTTCCCATACCCCAAGTCCCCCAAAGGGCTTTTGAACTCCAACTGTTGAACATCTACAGCACCTGCCAAACCTGCGGTCCCTAACACCATGAAAGACACTGGTATATCGGAGGTCCACCACCTGCAGATTCCCCTCCAAATCACATGCCATCCTAGCTTGAACTACATTCAGTGCCCACTTTATTAGGGATCTCCTGCAATCCCAGGTGATCAGCAGCTCCTGAGATACTCAAACCACTCCGTCTGGCACCAATAATCATTCCAGAGTCAAAGTCACTTAGACCAAATTTCTTCCCCATTCCTATGTTTGTTCTAAACCTCTATACTATGTCTGCATGCTTTTATACATTGACTTGCTGCCACATGATTAGCTGGATAGATATTTGCATTAAAGTGTAAGGATACGGGGGTACCTAGTAAAGTGGCCAATCAGTGTACATCACTGTTACTTCATTATTACTGGGTCTGAGCCCTTGAATTTCCTTCACAACTATATTCTGGGGGCATTTTGGCCAAAAGGACCACAATGCCTCAACAGCACCAGGAGCAATTGAGTCAAAGAGCACTACGGCATAGAAACAGGCTGTACGGCCCATCCAGTTTGTGTCAAATTACTATTCTGCCTAGTCCCATTCACCTTTAGCTGGACCGCAGCCCTTTGTACCTCTCCTGTCCATGTCAATATCCAAAATTATCTTAAATGTTGCAATTAAACACACATCCAACACTTCCATTGGCAGCTCATTCCACCCACACCACCTTCTGGGTGAAGAAGTTTGCCTCAGGTTCCCTCTTAAATATTTCACCTTCTACCATTAGCCTATGACCTTTAGTTCTATTCTTATAAATTTTAACATAAAATCCCAATTCTTGTACTCAATACTCTTCTGATTTATGAAGGCCAGTGTGCTGAAAGCTCTCTTTATATCCCTGTCTACCTGCGATGTCAAGGAATTATGAAGCCATATTCCCAAATCCCTCTCTTTTACTGGTACTACGCTTCCTGGTCCCCTACCATTCGCTGTGTAAGTCCTACCCTGGTCTGTCCTCCCAAAGTACAACACCTGTCTGCATTAAGTTCCATCTGCCATTTTTCCAGCTGGTCCAGATCCCACTTCAAGCTTTGAAAGCCTTTCTCGCTGTTCACTAGAACCCCTAATCCTATGTTATCTGCAAATTTGCTGATCCAGTTTACCACATTATCATCCAAATAATTAATATAGATGACAAACAACAATTAACCCAGCACCAATCCCTGTGTTGCTCCTCTAGGCACATGCCACCAGTCAGTGGGGTAACCATCTACTACTGTACCATTCTCTGACTTCTCCCGCTTAGCCAATGTTGAATCCAATTTATTACCTCATCCTAAATACCAAGCAACTGAACCTTCTGGACCATCATCTGAGATGGGTCTTCATGAAATGCCTTGCTAAAGTCCATGTAGACAACAAATACTGTCTTTCCTTCATCATCTTTCCTAGTAACCTCCTTGAAAAGCTCTATAAGATTGGTTAGACAAGATCTACCACATACAAAGCCATGTTTACTAACTCTAATCAGGCCCTCTCTATTCAAATACTTAGATATCCTGCATCTTAGTATGCTTTCTAATAATTTCCTCACGACTGATGTCAGGATCGCTGGTTGAGAATTTCCTGGCTTATTCTAAGAGACTTTCTAGAACAGTGGAACAATGTTAGCTATCTCCCAGCACCTCACCCATGGCTAAGGATGTTTTTAAATACATTCTCTGCACTAGCCTCGCACGTGGTCCGAGGGGACACCTTGTCAAGCGCTGGGGTCTTACCACTCTAATTTTCATCAAGTCAGCAAGGACCTCCTCCTCTGTAATCTATGTATCACTATATATCATCCATGACTCCACTGCCATTTTGCCTCACTTCTACAGACTCTGTGTCCATCTCCTAATTAAATACAAATGCACAATATCCATGTAAGATCTCCCCCATCTATATTGGGTCCACATAGATGACTGTGTTGAACTTGAAGTAGACCAATTTTGTCCCTTGCTACCCTTTTGCTCTTAATATATCTCTAGAAGCCCTTGGGATTCTCCTTCTCTTGTCTGCCAGAGCAAACCCATGCCTGCTTTCTTCCCTCTTAAGTGTTCTCTTGCATTATTTATATTCCTCAAGTGCCTCATTTGTTCCTTGTTGCTTATACTTGTTGTTCACTTCCTTCTCCTTCTTTACAGGGAGAGGATGGGAAATAAATATTGGCATTGATGGTGATGTCTTGATTCTAAACATAACTTGCCAACTAGCACAAAGCACAATCAGAAGGAAAGACTTAATAGGGACCTGAGGGGAAACAATTTCACACAGAGGGTGGTGGGTATGTGGAACAAGCTGTCAAAAGAAGCTTTAGATACAATTAATGCATTTAAAAACATTTAGACAGGGACTGTATATGGCTAGGAAATGTTTCGAGGGATGAGGGTCAAATGCAGGCAAATGATACTAGCTCAAGTAGGCATATGGTCAGACTAATGAACTGGGAAAAGATGCAACCCCAGTGAACCAGGATATGGTTCACCCTACAGCAATGGGCCCATGAATGTGGTGAAGGCCATCACATAGTGCACCTTTTTAGGGTTCTGCAATCCTGAGGGCTCTAGTTCCACTGTTGGATCCCTGACAAATTTCATGGGCAGCTACGTTAAGCTGAGTGTGCTCACAACACTGCAGAAGCTGAAATATGGAGCAAAAAAAAAACAAACTGCTGGAGGAAGTCATTGGATCTGGCAGCATCTGTGGAAGGAAATGGACAGAAGCCTTAACCCAAACACTGACTGTCCAGTTTCATCCATAGATGATGCCTGACCCCTGAGTTCCACTAGCAGCTTGCTTTCTGTCCTAGATACCACGATGCCCAATCTGACTTTCTTCAGGACTGGCACTCTGGATTGTTACCCCTTATGGTTAAAGTAGCTCATGTACTGTCTTGCAGGTTATCAATTGTTAATTAAAGTAGGGAAATGTGGATCTATAGGTAGCCTAGGAATCAAAGCACTCTCCACCAAGTCACTATGCTGCTATCCGCCATCAGATTTGTCAAAGGACAATGAACCCATGAACTCATACCTTGGTATTTCATTTTCCCTCTCTTTTTCCGCCATTTAATTTTCTTTTTGATATATATACTTCATATTGTAATTTATAGTTTTATTGTTATATATTGTAATGCCTTACAATACAAGGCCGTACGCCTGGGAAACGTGGAAGAGGAAGGCAAAGAAGAAAATATATGGACACTGTGAAAGAACTAATAGATCTACATGTGCGAGATATCATTGATTGTTCGATGTGGAAAGCCATGATCGCCCAAGCGTGTAACACGCAAGGCACATGAAGAAGAAGATTGTAATGTAGTACTGCCATGAAACAACATGGCATACAGTATGCTAGTGAATGAAACATGTTTCTGATTCTGTGTCCTATCCTGATCTCTTAAATCTGAAGGTTAAAGTTTCATGTTATCTGTCCATCATTCTGTACATTAGGTACAATAACATAGAAATTATTCTGTGCAGTAGACCTGTAATAGAATCAATGGCTGAAAGAGACTAATATTCCCACAATCTAGCATATTAAGTTTTGTAAAACATGGAATGAATATCTGTCAGGTCAAATGACAACTTAATTCTTTCTGAAACTTGTAGCTTGTGAACTGTAATAAACACTGAGAATATCTGTGAAATGGTTTGATTGCTGTGTTTATTGTTTATATGTAACCTTTAAAGTACTTTGAAAGCCCAAGGAATGTAGTGTGACTGGATGTCAAGAAATGAGTGAAATGAAATAAAAATTAGTAACCATAAAAATGTGAATGTCTGTGTGGATTTGGGTTTATCACTTATTGGTGTAAACCTGTAATGTACCTGTAATGTAAACCCAGGAATGTTGTGTCTCACCATGAAGACACGAGAACAAAAGATCTAAGAGCATGTTTGTCTCTTGATGACTGCGCTAGTGAAACTTGACCTGCTTCTTGAGATTTTCTTTGGACTTCAGATGGGACCAGAAATCGCAATTGGTGTCTGGGATCAAGGGTTGGTTTCACGAGCGAGTAGAAATTGGTATGTTTCCGACAGCAGCAATCGAGCGTTGACTAAGAATCATGAGCTCAGAAATCTTTGTGACTGGCTGAGTGGTATTTTGCATGGATTATTGGTGTTTGTTTTATGATAATAAAGTAGTTACTTTGCTGAGCTTGCACACTTACTACCGCAGCTTCTGGACATTCAAATTGTTGTCTCTGATCAATCCAGTCCATTGTGCACACACACTTTGTGCTCAGATGAATCACAGATTCTGACCTTTTTGTGTATAATCCTACAGGAACAGAAGAAGTTCATTAAATAGCAGCTCTGCTTTGGGACAGATGTTTTCTTGATTAGTGGTAAGTGGTGCTGGCCTCCACTTATCTCCAATAATTGATGAGGCTTCAAGCCAACAATATGGGATCACCATGGTTAAGACCTCCCACCAACTAAGCCAAGCAGGTGAATTGCAAAGGCATAGAAGTCTAGTAAGTAACAACTGGTTCAGCACTATGTTGTGGGCCAAAGGGTCTGATTCTGTGCTAAACTGTTCTGTGTTCTATGGTGTCAACAAGTTAATGGGTGATTGGCAGAGACAAGGTGGATTGAAGAGCCTGTTTCTGTGCTGTACTGTTCTGTGTTTTATTGGTGTAGACAAGTAATGGATGTTTGGCCTGGACAAGGTAGTCTAAAGAGCCTGTTTCTGTGCTACATGTCTGATTGTAAAGCAGTTTTACCTTGGAGAAGGATGATATCAGGATTACCATCAAAGTCCTCGGGTTCTGCCTCACTGATTCCACCCCCCCCCCCCACCATTCCACCACAGCCAACCCAGGTAAATCCAAATTCTTTTAATATGGGAGCAGCCATCCGCTGTCTGGCTGTCTCCTTCTCCAGCATTAAGTGCAACATTGCTTGCAAAGCAGGTGCGCCCACTGTATGTTACTAACACAACATCAGGTGGAACCGACTGGGATCGGCATTGGTTTATTGTTGCCATCTGTACCGAGGTGCTGTGAAAACCTTGTCTTGCTCGATGCTCATTGCATAATGCATTGGGGTAAAACAATAAGAGGATGCAGAATAAACTGCAGTCATGGTGTTCCATTCTGCTCTCTGTTATTGTTTTTCCGGCTGCTACTTCAATTCACTGTGCAATGATTTGACCTGCATGTAGAGTACACAAGACCAGAATTGCACATTGGTCCCCTGAGCAAGGGGGCTGTGTCCTCTTTGCACATGCATCGTGCATGCAAAGGGCAGCGTTGCAGTTAGTGACCAACATTTGGTTCAAAAAACTACCACTTTATGTGTTAAATATTACAATCCCCATTAGACTTTCTAGCTTAGCAAGTCGAGGACCTCTATGTTTGTGTGACTTTGGCAGTTTATCTTGTGATTTACAGTCAGAGGTCAGTTATCTGGTTAAGTAAGAGGAGGCTGAGTTACTCCATTGGTCAGATATTTCCTCAGCCCACCCCCTCCATTGAGTTCCCTCAGCTCTGTCCACCAGCTGCTAGAGTACACCAGACTGTAACATGTGAGATACCCAAGATTCTACTGTTTACCAATGCCTGTCCAGGCCAACACAGTGCAGTAGTGAGAGATGTTCGATCCTGAACTCGGGTGCTGTCTTTGTGGAACTTGCACCTTCTCCCTTGAACCAGGTGGGTTTTCCACAGATGCTTCAGCAACTGTCCAAAGGTGTGCTGGTAGGTTAGATGACTACAGTAACTAACAATGTATCCAGGGCAGTTAAGAGAGCTGGATGTGAGTAGAGCAGGTATTGGTAGGGCACATAAGAGAGATTAGGTTCCATGGAAGTCAGTGGGCAACTGGGTTTGTTGAGAGCCAGCAAAGCCTGAATGGACTGACAGGCCTGCTATGGAGTAAGAAAATATAAATGATTTTGAAATACAGAAACAACTAAAAATAAGCCAGAGGTTGAAGTTATCTGATGAAAGGAGCTCAAAAATTACAATAAACCAAGAAAAAACTGGCTTCACGCCCTCTTCAGCAGGTCCTTAGTGTTAAATATTCCAGATCTTTCTAATGAAACACTCTTAGTGGACAGCTGCAGGCAGCATCCGATCCTTGAAAATATAAATGAGAAGAGGTTTTTCCACTGAAGAATGAAATTATTCTAAATCCCTGAAGTCTGCAGCAAAGGTCAGTTATGAATATTTTTAATAATAAAAATCGTTCCTGTTGAGCTGGAGGAAGAGGGTAGTGAGCTCTGATCTAAAGGCCTAGTGATCGATCATTCCTCCCCACCCCTCCTCCTTTAGTAAGCTGCTCTAATGCTTGCTCCCCTAAGGGCTCAACAAGGCCGTTGAATTGTTGGTGCAACAAATGTGGAGGAAGACTTACCATGATTGCATTTATTATACATATTATGAATAAAGCATATTTTTAGAAATGAAAACAAGGACAGGAAGCTTTGCCCGGGAGAGTTACTGGGGATCAACAACCAGAGTTGAAAGTGTATGCACAGATAAAATCCAAACACCAAATCTCCACCCGGGCCCATTGGTTGGGCAGGCACTGACTGTACCGTGCCAAGTCTGCGCCCAGAAACCAGGTCCAGCATGCTTTCTATCCTCCCAGCTTCAATGCTCAGCTCTTCTTCCTACACACAACATATGGTTGGAATAAATTAAAGAAGATACAGCCAATATTTTTGCTAACCAGATGCTTGTTGCAGTACGCCTGAAGAATATTAACATCAACCTACAAGCAATGATAAGTTACCAATGTCAAATCAATCTTTTACTTAACTGGAAACAATTATGCAAATAGTCAAGGTTTGAATCATAGGTGGGAAGCTGGACAGAATGTTAACGCTGCAAGTGAATTTTGATCCCCTAGGTCTCTTGCTCTGAGCAAAATGCCTCCACTAAACATGTTAATTGATTCTCCCTTTGAATGGCAAAATCCCTTAATATATTTTTTCCCCAGAAGTCAGCTGTGGTTCTTCATCATCATCATTGTTCTGTATTTTGCTGCTTTGCTTTGAATCCTCTTCAGGACCTCAAGAACTTCTCATGAGTACAAAGTAAAGCCTTTCATCACAGGAGAAGTGACAACTTGGCTCAGTAGCAGATACAAAACTGACAGCAGTTCAAAGGTCATTTTATGGTCAACCCCCAACACTTTGAACTTGCCTGTCTGAATTGACCAAGAGTACTCACTGATGTTACTATGGGTGGTGCACATTGAGTGCAAGGGAACTGGTACTATTTCTTCCCTTTGCAAAGATGTTTGCCATTAATCTTGGAGCTAAAGATTATTTGGACAACTCTCGGTAAGGGAGGTGGAAAGTGAGGCTGAGCCAGATAGTTCAATTCCAGTTCTAAACTCTGCCTAACAACAGATAATACAGTGCAATGAAAGAGGACTGTAGAACTCCCCTGCACTGATTTAGCTGCCTACATGTGGGTTTCGACCTAAAGCCAGACAGTTGCAAGCTACCAAGATATCCCCCCCAGGCCAACCTCTGTTGAAGAGTGTGTGCAGCCAAATGAGTGAAGACAAGTTTCTTTATCCCCATGGGCAACAGAGGATCTCCCTCTCTTGTGACAATTCCCAGACCCTCCTTCCCCACCCCAGCAACCCTACACAACAACAGAAATGTCTAGCCAACCAATTATTTGCTCAAGCGGTTGGAACTATTCCCATCCCTAACATTCTGATATGTGCTGGCAAGCTACAGATACGTCTCAGGAGGATGAGACTGATGTTGAAAAATCTGCAAGGTTTGGATAGCTCACCATTCACCTGATAACCTGCTGACCTGACTCACAGCTCTGCTTAATATCAGACCTTCAGAAACAGGCACCAATGATGTAAAGTTATGGGAACAGCCTTTTCAAAGTTGCTAAGTGGTAAATTGTTTTATTTTTGCCCTGTGTACAATGAAGAAACTTGTCTTGCATATTCATCCAGAGTGATTCACTACAACAGTGCATTGAGGTAGTGCAATGGTCTACCTTGATGGCTAAGTAGGAAATGCAAAGACAATTAGATAAGATGACATGATGGACAACCAGACAGGTGTCCCAATCTTCAAGGGAGAGCACTGCATCCACAACATAGAGCAGACCTTTGTTAGAAAGTACACATAACGCTTCCATATTTTTGCTGGAGCTCATTGCTGAATAATCACAAAGAGCCAGAGACTGAAAATACAGTGATCGTAGGTCAAAATTCTAAGTAAACTTATTATCAAAGTACATATATGTTACCTCATCCTACCTTGAAACTCATTTTATTGCAGGTACTTACAGGGAAAAATACAATTGAATTTTACAAAAAATTATACAGACTAACAAACAATCAATGTGCAAAAGAGGGCAAACTGAGCAAATAAAAAAAAACTAAGGACATGAGTTGTAAAGAGCTTTTGAAAGTGAGTCTGTGTGTTGTGGAATCATTCAGTATAATGGTGAATGACGTTTCCACGCTGGCTCAGGAGCATAATGTTTGCAGAGTAATAACTGTTTGCTGAAACTGGTGCTGTGGGACCTAGGTTTCCTGTACGTCCTGCTCAATGCTACTAGCAAGAAGAGAGCATGGCCTGGATGGCAGGAGTCTTTAAAAAACTGGCACTAACAATAGATGGCGGTATTTTGTGGGCAGCTCACGATTTTCTCAATCTACTAGTTGCAAGGAGAATTGATTGATGCAGAAAATATCAAAGAATGCTTGTCCAGGTTGGAGAAAAGAGGTAGTGTTTTGTCTATGATTAAAGCTGAATGGGGTTTTGGTAGGATTCGTTATTGTGACATGGGAAAGAGAAGAATCTGACTACTGGGAAAATGTCATCATTTAAGTAGATGCTGCCACATGCTTATTGGTGAGTGACAACAACTTAGAGGAGTGAAAATTTAATGAAGTGAAAATCTAACAAGGGCAGAAAAATTCACCTGTGATTATCATCAAAATTATCAGAAAGGAACTGGAGATGAATACTGGTGCTCTCGATTGAGTTTAATGCTGTGAGCAAAGACAACTTTCTCTTTAAATATATAACTTATCCACATATTATTAAGTCAGAACCCTCCCTAAAAATACTGTGACCCACTGTCATCACATCCGTCATAACAGTTGTTCAGGAAAAACCTCACTATCTACTTCTCAAGGGCAATAAGAAGTGAGCATTAAATGGTGACTTCCAGTTCCTGCTAATGAATAAATTACAGCACCAACTGGTATGTGTTATAAAAGTTATAACACATGTGTTATAAAAGTTTGTTTTGGAACTCTGGAGTATTGTTTAAAAAAAAGTATATATAGGCAGGTCAGATTTGGAGAGCAAACACAATATTGAAACGACTGTTATTGGTAGTTTGAAGGTGTGTGTGTGTGTGTGTGTGTGTGTGTGTGTGTGTGTGTGTGTGTGTGTGTGTGTGTGTGTGTGTGTGTGTGTGTGTGTGTGTGTGTGTGTGTGTGTGTGTGTGTGTGTGTGTGTGTGTGGTGTGTGTGTGTACACGCGTGCGAGGTTATGAATTCCAAGTTACTCAAATGCCAGAGGCATGACTTTGAGCTTCTGTTCCCAAATCTTCCCTAAGGAGACTCAGTAGGATGCTGTCTTGATACAAAGATTTCTGTAGTGCAAGGTTAAATGACAAGGAAAAGGTTCAAGCCACCCTCTATTCTGCAACTATTGCATTCTATTCAATGTCTGTTCTCAGCCTCTACTCTCTGGCTAAGCAGCCAGCATTAAACAAGTTGTCAGACACCCATAGTTAAGTGGATATTAAACAGCATGGATTTATACTACTCTGTGGAACTGCTGTGAAGCAGCTTTGCTTAGTGTCATTGGTATAAACTTAAACTGAAGCTGAAGTGAGGTTCCGACTTCCCAGAGTGAAATAGGGTGAGACCTCACAGTTCATCTACATTCAGCTATTCAAGCCCTCTGATCTGATTTTTTAGAAAAGGATTATTGCCAAAAACCAAGTACTCCATGTACTTTATGTTAACAATGTCTGGATTACTGACTTTGTGAGTCCTGGTTGTAAAGAGTTAATACCATTCCATTATACTGGTTCAGACCGTTTAGAAGAGCTCATGTAAAGAGTTAATGCCATTTAAATGCCCAGCTGTAAAGTCTTAATGTAATATTGCAATCCCAATATAAAGCATTAATGCCATTCAGATATTCCAATGTAAAGTTAAAAAAAATCAATTTCCTGTAACATTTACATCACAGAATATTTTGCAGATGAAAGGGAGGTCTGTGGTTAGGGAATGTTCATCCTAATGTTGCTCCTGATGCTCTCTTTGTAATGCAGCCTTTTAGCCTTCGTTGAACAGTCTCTTATCTTTACAGAGGACTGACAGGGATGCTCTTGCTGATTGACTCCATTGAAACTATCAATAGATTTCCAATTAGGCATGCACTCAGAACCCATGGAATAAAGTGTTTTTTAAAAAATCTGACAGAGATTTAATGACCGCACAAGCATTTGCCTTGCCTGTGGGAGAGGGCATTCACATGAATTTTTGATCTCAGCATACTTTCAGGCACTTACAAGGGTGCACTTAGAATATTAAAACACTAGTTGGCAATAGTTGGCCTTTGAAAATGTGAAGCAGCTCACAGCTTCACTAATCTGTTTGCAGAGGATGCTGTATATTCATTATGTTTAGCTGAAAATTACTTTGATGAAAGGCAGAAAAGACTTACTATTTCAATAAATAATACTACAGTTGAGTATATAAAGAGTGTCCTTTTCTATGTTATGCTTTCAATTGTTTCTTTAAAAATTGTGTAAAGAGCAGACTAATGTAATTATGATCATGGCCCAGCAAAATAGTTCTAGAAATTGTAAGATTTATAAAGGCTTTGTGCTGTGTAGAGAGAAAGCTTTAAGTCCCATATTTTATAAATATGTAGTTTAGTTTTTAGAATAACAAGTGGCACAACTCTTGTGTGAGCATTGTAAAGCAAAGAAGTACTCGTTTACAGTGCCATATCACATTAGCAACTCACATTTATGCTAGATCCTTAAAGCAAATGTGAACAGAAGGGAAAAGGACAGAATAAAAATATAAAGATGGCTTGTACTCTCTGGAGTTTAGAAGAATGAGGGAGGATCTCATTGAAACTTATCAAATATTGAAAGGCTGAGATGGAGTGGAGAGGATGTTTCCAGTAGTAGAGGAGTCCGGGACCAGGGATCCACTATTTAGACAGAAGGTGGTGAATATATGGAACTCAGATGGTCGTGGGCGTTTCTGGTTAAAGCAGTGCTTGATAGGTGCTTGATTAGTGAGGGTATCAAAGGTTATGGAGAGGAGGCAGAAGAATGGGGTTAAGAGAGAAAATAAATTAACCATGATTGAATGGCAAAGTTAATTTGTTGGGCTGATTCTGCTCCTATGTCTTATGAAGAAGCATAAAGGTATAGGAATGAATTCAAAAAAAAAAATTGAAATTCTGTCAGTCAGGAGTGTAACCTGCCAGGTTGCACAGTAGATTGGTGCAGCAATTCAAAAATGCACGAATGAAAGGTACAGCACAGGGCAGTAGACTCAACCCAATATGTCGCTGACACATCCCGTCCCATCATCGGTAATATCTACAGGAGGCACTGGCTCAAGAAGGCAACACCTATCAACAACAACCCCCACCATTCGAGTCATGCCATTTTTTCACTGCTACCATCCGGCAGGCTGCCTGGCCTGCAGAGTTCCTCCTACATTTTGTGTGTGTTGATTTGCACCTACAGAATTTCTTGTGTTTAAGAGGTACAGAAGGCTGGTCTCACACCTCCAGCTTCAATCAAAGCTATTTTCCTTCAACCATTCATTTCTTGAACCAGCCTGCACAACGTTAATCACTGGATCTAAGCTACACTGTGACCCCTATGATCACTTTGCATTAAAGTGGACTTCTTTTTTTGTTCTAATTGTGTTCTTGATTGTAAAAATTGTGCTTAATTTATGATTTTCTTGTGAAGGCTGCTTATATGATGCATTATGCCTGTGTTGCTGCTGGAAGTTTTCCTGTACATATGCGTACTTGGGCATTTGACAATAAACTTGTCTTTTAGCATTCAAACACTGATAGGCAACAATGGGCGTATGTAGAATGCGTGCTGGAGTGCAGTCAGTGGTCTAATATGTGGTAAAGGGAATGTAAAAATTGAAAACCAACCACTATGAACACAAGAACAATCAGGATGCACAACCACTCCTCCCCTCCCCCCAAACCTCCAGCCCCAGGGTTGTACACTCTGCACACTGACAAATGCATGGCCCAAACACCTGAGCAATCACAAATTTGCTAATGACACAGCAGTGTTAGGGCTTGAAGAGACGGCCTACAGAGAAAAGGCATAAGAGCTCAAGGTCCGGTGCCAGGCAAATACCCTCTTCCTCAATATCAACCAAGTAAATTGTTATTGATTTCAGAAACCTGCACCACTCACACTGGCGGCACAGCAGTGAAATCATAAGCAATTTCAAACTCCTGGCAGTGCACATCACACACAACCTCTCACGGTCCCGGATCACATCTTCCACAGTCCAAAGCTCACCTCTGCTTTCCTCTGCTTTCTGAGGAGGCTGAAGAGTGTTGGTATAGGCACACCGACACTCATATCCTTCTACAAATGTGCGGTGGAGACCATTCCAACGTGCTGCATCACTGTGTGGTGCAGCAACAGCACTGTGGCAGACAGGAGGGCCAAATGCCTAATGCATCATCTGCACCAGTCCACCCACCATCAAGTTCATATATCCAGAAAGGTGCAGGGAAAAGGCCAGCTAAATCACGGAGGATCCCACCTACCCTGCTTACAGACAGCTTGTCCCACACCCATCAGGGAAGAGGCTACACAGCATCCATGCCAGGACCACTAGACTAAAAAACAGTTAACTCCCACAAGCCATCAGGCTGATCAACATCTCCATTTGCACATACACATCACCTAGCGTCACTTTATATACATACCATCAGACTATGGATAAAACAGTTAATTGTACATTGTGTTTTATAGGATTGATATTTATTTTTATTGTATTTTTTGTTTATTTTATTGTATTCTTTATGCTTATTGTGTTTTTTTATGCTGGATCAGATCTGGAGTAACATTCATTTCATTCTCCTTTACACTCATGTACTTAAGTATGACAATAAACAATCTTGGAGAACGAAAGCAAGATTGCAGGTGCCAGAAATCTGATAAATAACAGAGAAGGCTGGAAAATCTCAACAAGTTGGGCAGCATCTGTATCAAGGTATGGAGTTAATGTTTCAAGTCAATGACCTTTCATCAGAGAAGTTAGACATAAAGCATGTTTCAAGATGCAGAGATGGGAGGTTGGGAGGGGAGAAGATAAAATTAATCTGAGAAACTGAACTCGTTTCTCTCTTCAAGGGTAATATTTTATATATTTTAAAGAACTGTGGAGGAATGAAGACTGTTTACATATACAGGACACTAATGTCATCTGTTAATCAGGGTTTGATTCCTACACCGGAGACTTCAACACAAAAGTGTTGTTTCTCTTCCTTTAAATTCCATTGTGTAATCACCTGAGAATTGGGAGCTGAGAGTTGGATGTATTAAGTGATGATAATGGAAAAATCCAGACAAATGGAAGTGGTCCCCCACCCCACTTGGTTTGAAACCCTGTTACAGTGGCGAATTTTGTCAACTGTGGATTAAATATTTACTTGTTTCTTTAACTCTTCACTGGGCTCGATTTCTTCCTGGTTTTGCATGCCTAATTAGCAATGACAGAATGACAATGGATTAATGACTCATAGGTTTGATTTCAGTTATGAACTTCGGCCCAAGCCAGTTCTGTAAGGTTAGTGGTGAAATGTAATTCCATGCCTAGATAATATGTTGGAATAAAGGGTAAGAGGTGATAACTTTCTTGTGACTGAATTTTCCTGGTCATAACTATGTTGTTATTACCGCTCCATGCTAAGCTTTACCCTGGCACAGTAACTGCTGGAAAGGGATCTGCTGTCAATGGAACAATGTCTTTCAATGGTTCTCTGTTTCCTCAGGAAATGTTTGAATTCAGTTTATAAATTCTATGAAATTTAGTGTCATATAACCAGCTTGTTGCCTCTAACTGTTTGCTGATCATACTAATCAATAAGTTCTAAAACTAGGGCCTCTGTACTTCCCTCTGCAACTGGATCCTTGACTTCCTCATCAGGAAACCACAGTCAGTGCAAATCAGAAATAACATCTCCTTCTCATTAACAATCAATACTGGGGCACCTCAAAGATGGCACCTCTCCATCATGGGCACTAGCCTCCCCAGCATCCAGGACACCTTCAAATGCCGGTGCCTCAAAATGGTGGCATTCATCATTAAGTACGCCCATCACCCAAGACAAGACATGCCATCTTCTCAATGCTACCATCAAGGGGGAGGTAAAGGAGTCTGAAGACACACACTCAGTGTTTCAGGCTTCTTCCCCTCTGCCATGGGATTTCTAAATGGATAATGAACACATGAACACATTTCCCCTCTTTCTTGGCACTACTCATTTATTTTACTATTCATTTTAATATATACCTTTTATTGCAGTTTACAGTTTTTATCATTATCTGTTGGAATGTACTGCTACTGCAAAATATCAATTCTGATGACATGTGCCAATGATGTTAAATCTGATTCTGATTCTAATGAAATGACACTGTTTAATATACTCCCTGCTGGTCTCCTACTTTCATTTGTTGCAGGACCAATATCTCTCTCCCCCTGGCTAGTGAGAGAGAGCCTGTCTGAAATGTCAAAGTGTTGTGATGGACAGTAATTTTTCGATGTACTCTAGATGTAGATGTAGATGTACTCTATTCAGGGGCTTTGCTATTGCTTGCAAGGCGGGGATTGGGGTCAGTGGTTTTGCTGGAGCCAAGTGGGGGGAGTGTTGATGCTTTTGTTATTGCTTGTGTATGGGAGGGGGAGTGGGGATGTGGGCTTCTAACATTTTCTGTCATTCATTCTTTGGGTTTTTTCCTGTTTCATGGATGTCTGCAAAGAGTAAGATTTTTAGGCTGTATACTGTATATGCTCTCTGATATTAGATTGAGCCATTTGCTTTCAGTGAGGCTGCCACAAGTTGCATTGACACTGGTTTTAATTCCCACAGTGCTTCACACAGGGTGGGAGATGGGGGGGTGGCGAATGTGTGCTGAGATCATGGAAAAACTTAATATGGAGTTCAGAGTTGAATCAGTGGGGTAATATTGATTTGTAGAATCATATAGATAGATAGATAGATACTTTATTCATCCCCATGGGGAAATTCAACTTTTTTTCCAATGTCCCATACACTTGTTGTAGCAAAACTAATAACATACAATACTTAACTCAGTAAAAAATATGATATGCATCTAAATCACTATCTCAAAAAGCATTAATAATAGCTTTAAAAAGTTCTTAAGTCCTGGCGGTTGAATTGTAAAGCCTAATGGCATTGGGGAGTATTGACCTCTTCATCCTGTCTGAGGAGCATTGCATCGATAGTAACCTGTCGCTGAAACTGCTTCTCTGTCTCTGGATGGTGCTATGTAGAGGATGTTCAGAGTTTTCCATAATTGACCGTAGCCTACTCAGCGCACTTCGCTCAGCTACCGATGTTAAACTCTCCAGTACTTTGCTCACGACAGAGCCCGCCTTCCTTACCAGCTTATTAAGATGTGAGGCGTCCCTCTTCTTAATGCTTCCTCCCCAACACGCCACCACGAAGAAGAGGGCGCTCTCCACAACTGACCTATAGAACATCTTCAGCACCTCACTACAGACATTGAATGACGCCAACCTTCTAAGGAAGTACAGTCGACTCTGTGCCTTCCTGCACAAGGCATCTGTGTTGGCAGTCCAGTCTAGCTTCTCGTCTAACTGTACTCCCAGATACTTGTAGGTCTTAACCTGCTCCACACATTCTCCATTAATGATCACTGGCACCATATGAGGCCTAGATCTCCTAAAGTCCACCACCATCTCCTTGGTCTTGGTGATATTGAGACGCAGGTAGTTTGAGTTGCACCATATCACAAATGCGTGATAAGTACAAACCCCATTTCCAGAAAAGTTGGGATATTTTCCAAAATGCAATAAAAACAAAAATCTGTAATATGTTAATTCACGTGAACCTTTATTTAACTGACAAAAGTACAAAGAAAAGGTTTTCAATAGTTTTACTGACCAACTTAATTGATCAAATTTAGAAATTGATGGCTGCAACACATTCAACAAAAGTTGGGACAGAGTTAAAATAAGATTGAAAAGTGCACGGAATATTCAAGTAACACCGGTTTGGAAGACTCCACATTAAGCAGGCTAATTGGTAGCAGGTGAGGTATCATGACTGGGTATAAAAGTAGCGTCCATCAAAGGCTCAGTCTTCGCAAGCAAGGACGGGTCGTGGCTCACCCCTTTGTGCCAAAATTCGTGAGAGAATTGTTAGTCAGTTCAAAAGGAACATTTTCCAAAGCAAGATTGCAGAGAATTTAGGTCTTTCAACATCTACAGTACAGAATATTGTGAAAAGATTCAGAGAATTCAGAGACATCTCAGTGCCTAAAGGGCAAGGTCGGAAACCACTGTTGAATGTGCGTGATCTTCGAGCCCTCGGGCGGCACTGCCTAAGAAACCATCATGCTACTGTGACAATTATAGCCACCTGGGCTCAGGAGTACTTCGGAAAACCATTGTCACTTAATACAGTCCGTCGCTGCATCCAGAAATGCAACTTGAAACTGTATTACGCAAGGAGGAAGCCATACATCAACTCTATGCAGAAATGCTGGCGAGTTCTCTGCGCCTGAGCTAATCTCAGATGGACCAAAAGACTGTGGAACCATGTGCTGTGGTCAGATGAGTCCACATTTTAGTTAGTTTTCGGAAAAAACGGGCGTCGAGTTCTCCGTGCCAAAGATGAAAATGACCAGCCTGATTGTTATCAGTGAAAGGTGCAAAAGCCAGCATCTGTGATGGTATGGGGGTGCATCAGTGCCCATGGCATGGGTGAGTTGCATGTATGTGAAGGTACCATTGACTCTGAGGCATATATTAGAATTTTAGAGAGACATATGTTGCCATCAAGGCGACGTCTCTTCCCGAGACGTCCATGCTTATTTCAGCAGGACAATGCCAGACCACATTCTGCACAGGCTACAACAGCGTGGCTTTGTAGACACAGAGTGCATGTGCTTGACTGGCCTGCTGCCAGTCCAGATCTATCTCCTATTGAAAATGCATGACGCATCATGAAGAGGAGAATCAGACAACGGAGACCATGGACTATTGAGCAGCTGAAGTCTTATATCAAGCAAGAATGGACAAAATTTCCAATTGCAAATCTACTACAATTAGTATCCTCAGTTCCAAAATGATTAAAAAGTGGTATTAAAAGGAAAGGTGATAGAACACAATGGTAAACATGCCTCTGTCCCAACTTTTGTTGAGTGTGTTGCAGCCATCAAATTCTAAATTTGTGTATATTTACAAAATACAATTAAGTTGGTCAGTAAAACTATTGAAAATCTTTTCTTTGTACTTTTGTCAGTTAAATAAAGGTTCACGTGAATTAACATATCACAGATTTTTGTTTTTATTGCATTTTGGAAAATATCCCAACTTTTCTGGGAATGGGGTTTATAAGTTGACACCTGCTTTATATCCTTTCTTATAGATATTGGTATAAATAAAATTTGGGAAGAATATTGCTGGCTTAATGTCCTCTATTTTATACAATCGTACAAAGTCAGACTCTATCCCAAAGAGTTGAATAAAGGTGTATTTTAAAAGCGAGAGTAATGCAGGAGCCTGAATGCAGATACAAGCTGACCACTTCCGGAAAGGCACAATGTGGGCATCCTCAGTATTATGGGGCCATTGTGTCAAGTGACCATAACAGGCAGAGCATTGGTTTCCCTGCCCACACCGGCTTGTCCCTGTCTCCAATGTACAAGGCTCCATCTCCCCTAACATGAATGCAAGAGAAGATAATTCCTTTTGAGAGGAGACTGGCTACTAAAGGATTGAAAAATAATGCAACAAAATCCTGGAAACAAGTGTCAGATACCTGGTTTAATTAGCTAGGGTGGGAGATACGTTTATAAAAACTTTGATTTTAAAAAAACCCTTTGCTTCACAAGAGCAACAAGATCTTCAATGTATAGTTTTTAAATTTGTTTAAGTCTCAGTCTCCTAGGCATGGAAGAGAAATTTGTGGGCACAATTCCCACATGTACTTTCCACTGCATGACTCTTGCACATGTCCAATAAGGAATAAATGGGTGCACATGTGCAGTATAGTCACTGTCAACTCTGGCGCACAGTCAAAGTCCAAAGTAAGTTATCAAAGTACATACATGTTAGCAGATAAAGAAAAACACAGCAATCAATGATAAAGTGCACACAACAAAATGGACAAACAACCTCACTGTGCAAAAGACAGAAAATTGTGCAAGTACAAAAAAGGGAAAAAAGCAAAATAATAATAAATATTGAAAACACATGTTGTAGAGTCCTTGTAAGTCAGTCCATAGGTTGTGGAATCAGTTCAGTGTCGGGGTGAGTGAAGTCATACACTCTGGTTCAAATACCTGGTAGCTGAGGGTAATGACTGTTCCTGAACCTGGTGGTGTGGAACCTAAGGCTCCTGCATTTCCCTCCTGGTGGCAGCAGTGAGAAGAGAGCATGACCTGGATGATAGGGGTCCTTGCTGATGGATGCTGCTTTCCTGCGACAGGGCTCCATGAGGATGTGAACAGTGGTGGGGAGGGCTTTACCTGTGTTGGACTGAGTTGTATCCACTACTTTTGTCGGCTTTTCCATGCAAGGGCATTGGCGTTTTCATACCAGACCATGATACAACCAGTCAGTATGCTCTCCACCGTGCAGTTGTGCCTCCCCTGTAATGGCACTTAAATGCTGGACCCAGGACAGATCCTCGGAAATTATAAAGATTTAATCACTGAGCCTCTCCACCTCTGATCCCCTGATGAGGACTGGCACGTGGACCTCCAGTAGTCAATAATCAGGGACACGAGGAAATCTGCAGATGCTGGAAATCCGAACAACACACACAAAATGTTGGAGGAACTCAGCAGGCCAGGCAGCACCTATGGAAATGAATAAACAGTCGACGTTTCAGGCCGAGACCCTTCGTAAGGACTTATCGTCCGCTCAAAACGTCAACTGTTTACTGTTTCCTATAGATGCTGCCTGGCCTGCTGAGTTTCTCCAGCTTTTTGTGTGGGTCAACAATCAGGTCTTTGGTTTTGCTGATGTTGAGTGAGAGGTTGTTGCTGAGACACCATTCAGCCAGATTTTCAAGCTGAATTGTCACCACTTATACATTGGGTACAAGTCCCACACTTATACTCCTAGAGTCCGAGTCTCAGTAAGAAACAATGACTGAGAACATCATTCCTGAATCTGAACTGTTCCTCCTGGTATTAAAGTCTTCTAAAGGGTCTGGGCTTGCGTGCAGATGGAGAAAGTTTGTTTCAAGCTTGTTCAATCCTGAAATGATTCATCTATCTCCTCTACCATTAGAGTAGCTGTTTAAATATCCATGTTACATTATTAACTGAGCTAACCCTAGCTTGACATAAATTGTCCATTGTTCTGTTGAATGTTCTTCTAATTCTCCCCTTAATTTTCCTGCTGTCTTACACACATTCTGAATACTATGCAGCAAGAAATGAATTGAAGTAAAGACCCATCACTTCCTTTTTAACTTAAGACCACTTTTGACTTTCTCTTCTTGTCTTACAGGATTTAAAAGCAAGTTAGGCTTTCTTCCTGATTTACTTTGCCATTTCTCCTATTCTATGCAGTGTAACATTTTTTTAACAACATAATTCTTTTTCATTTTAGATGTATATCAAGAGATTCAAATGTGCCCCTCTCCAAGAAGATATCAATTCTCAAAGAAAGACTTCTTTAAAAATTGCCCACTGCACTAATGGACTATGGTAAAGTCATTAGTGATTAAAAATTGTTTCTAATACTGTAGAGGGTCTTAATTTCCTTTCCCAATTGCTATGGTTTTGGCATACATCAATGTGAGTAAAAATACACGAGATGTTACCATGATATTTCTGTACAAGTTAAATATTCCCAATAATAGTATTTATTAATCCTTCAGCATTGCACACAACAGAAGGTTTGAATTCATTAATTACTTCCCCACAGGCTTACAAGTTTTAATTGGTTATTAAGTACTCTTGAGAAAACCATTTAATAATCTGTTCTAGTGATCTAATATCACTGAAAACAGTAATTAGTGTTTAATTAGGGAGGCGTGAGTTGGGCATTATACTGTGAAATGAATGAGAGTTTAGCACACTTAAACTAACTGATTGAAGCCATACAGAGATTTGGTTTAACATCCTCCCAGCTCTACATACCGGTCTATCAGCTTCAAGTTACGTATTAGTAAATACCAATGTGTCCCAGGCTTGTAACTTGGGTTATGGCCCAAATGCCACATTCTTTGGTTTATATATGAGTAATTACTTTGTAGTATACCTGAAATTCAGTATTACCATTTCTTCCATTGATTTTATAGTTCATAAACTGTAAATCCAAGTGTATGTGAACACCCTCCGGTACCAATGAAAGAAAACAAAGAGGTCTAGTGTGCAGCATTGAAGCACATGCTTAGCACAAGTGAATTTACTTCCCCTGGGAGAAGAGCTAAGTGTGCAACAACTTCTTACTGAACGGACGAAGATTGGTTTAACCATCAATTCTGTAAGTAAATTATTCCTGACTAATCATTAAATTGCATTTTGTTTTCCAATTGTTTGATGTATTCTTCCCCACCCCACATTTACTTTTCTGATTGTGTAAGAAAATTCCAAATATGAGCCATGGAAATATGGTGAACTCTTTACTGTATCAAGTGGTTATAGAACTTAGCTCCATCGCTACCTTCCCTTGGTAACTCAAGACTCCCAACAAGGAAGAATTAAATATTAGGTAGAGGCAAGCAAATGGACCACAGCCGGTTGAGTCCAACTTTCTCTGTATATCCAGAGAGATCTAAAAGTTCCATTTTAAAGAGCTTCATATTTCCCCTGTTGACTGGACTATTTATCAATTGATAGGGGGATGAATTGATGTTCTTATAAGAACAACATCAATATCTGTACCAACACTCGAAGCAGCCTCTCGGGGTGCAAGCTTGACAATGATGAACTGATCAGTTGGCATTGAGGCCACTTCACACACTTCAGACCCAGAGATGACCTAGGTGATAGAGCTTTGGTCACTGGAACCTGGTCCATTCTCTGTTAATTCCTCTGTTCTGCTCTCTGGTCTGTTGGAGTTCAAGTATGACAGCACATCTTGTTCATCAACAATTAATATCAATATCATTTCCCTCTTCCTTCTGAATGATATTACTCCAGGGAAGAAAAATAGTGGGGTTTCATTATTGCCCAGTCCTTTAAGAGCTGGCTGCAGACGGCACAGCTGCTGGGCTAAGTGCTGGCAGTTGCAAGAACCTTGATAGAACACACCTTTCTGAAACAAACAATGGCAGCATTACACAAGGAGGCCCAATACCCAACAATCCTGTTCAACTCTCAACTGTTAAAACTCTCAACTTTTATGTGACTTCCGCAGTGCTAATCAACTAAGTTGACCTGAACATTATTACAAGGTAATAAAGGATAAAGATGGAAAAAAGAAAAGTAAACAGGGATATTGCTTATAAATTTCCAAGTATTCAAGTGGGACAGGAGAATTGGCTCTCCCAAGGGAGTGTGAGGCACCCACCTAGCAGTATGGCATACTCCCGATCTTCAAATATTTTGCTGACTAAACCTACTTCTGACATTCAATGAAATGTGAAGTTTCCAGCATACTATACAACTAAGTGCACCTTATTGACAATGAAAGGATTTTGGACATCCTGGGGCTATAAAAGGTACCAGGTGAATGGAAACTAGTTGTGGCATTCAGGACCCCAAACATTCCTTCCAGGTGAGGTGATGTTTCACCTGTGAGTCTGTTGTGGTCACCTACTGTGTCTGGTGCTCCCATCCTGTATATTGGTGAGACCCGATGTAGCTTTGCCGAGTCCACTGGAAAAAGTGGGATCTCCTTGTGGCCACCCATTTCAATTCTATTCCCCATTCCCAGTCCGACATGTCAGCTCATGGCATCCTGTACTGCTGCGATGAGGCCATACTTAGGTTCGAATAGCAAAACCTTATAATCCATCTGGGTAGCCTCCAACCTGATGGCATAAACATTGATTTCTCGAACTTCCAGTAATTGCACCCCATCTTTCCTTCACCATTCCCCATTGCCACTTCCCTCTCTCACCTTAATTCTTTACCTACCCATCACTTCTCTCTGGTGCTCCTCCCTCATTCCTTTCTTCCAGGGTCTTCTACTCTCTTCTATCAGATTCCCCCTTCTCCAGCCCTTTATCTCTTTCACCGATCAACCTCCCATCTCTTTACTTCACCCCCCTCCTCTCCCAGTTTCATCTATCTCCTGTCACCTTGTACTTCCTCATCCCTTCCCCCCGGCATCTTACTCTAATTTCTCATCTTCTTTTCCCTAGAGATGATGAAGGGTCTCGGCCAAAAACGTTAACTGTTTACTCTTTTCCATAGCTGCTGCCTGCTGACTTCCTCCACCATTTTGTTTGTGTTGCTTAGTTACGGCAAGGCTGAAATTGTTCAAGGACGTGGTTTCTTTCAGTGTTAGCTTCTATATATTAATGAATAAGTAGAAACTTGAGAGACAGTTTATCAAGTGACATGATATGCTGTGACAAAGGAGAATTTTATACATAGACTAGTGTTCAGAAGACTACTTGGTATGTATATATCATTTCCGAGATATTAGATTAGCACTAGACCCTCAATTACAAGCAGAGACCTTGACCTGCCCTCATCTCCCAGCTCATTCCAACACTCTACATCCCATCTAAAATGAGTAGGACAAGAAAATCCTGTTCTACGAGCCACAGGACCAGATGTGACCCAAGTTGCCAACTTCCATCCACTGTGGACATTCGACGTGGTTCAGGGAACATCAATGCCATCCTTCATAATGCATGACAAGGCTCTAAACACTATTGTCCCTAACATCCACATTAATACTAGTGTTTAGGAGGCAGATGCCGGGCTCTGCGTAACATTAATCATGACAAGCTGTTGACATACAAGAGAAAGACAAATGGTCTGAGGGGGGCTTTCTTTTCATCTCAAAATGGCAAGGGCAGTACAATTATTTAATCTGCATTCCAGGGTCTCACAGAGAAGGCTGGACTTGAT
Organism: Hemitrygon akajei; assembly: GCF_048418815.1. NCBI lineage: Eukaryota > Metazoa > Chordata > Chondrichthyes > Myliobatiformes > Dasyatidae > Hemitrygon > Hemitrygon akajei. The sequence goes on along the minus strand of NC_133145.1, from coordinate 20,626,578 downwards.
GACTGCACAAAATCAGCAAACTGCTTTAGGACCCGCCTGTGCTTTCGTCTATCTGATGTGCTGTTCATTAAGATCACATAGAAAATCTCTATCACTGCACCTGCTCGTCTTCATGACCCATATGTAGTCACTTTATCTGCAGATTTTGCCAGAGGCCCTGATTTTCCCGAACAGACCTGTCATCCAAATGGTGTCTCATGTTTTCCCAGATGTAACCTCTTTAAACCCAAAGACCAGCCCATTTGATCTTGGTGCTCAGAAACAAGCAGTGTCAGGGCCTTAAACAACATAATAGGGAGACGTGCATAGGCCAGAACAAGACTGCTGTCAAATTCCACTGGAAGTCTTTGACTGCCAGAAATGTATCCACCAAAGACCAAAGAATGCATTTCTACCTGTTTTTGACACCAAGAAGCATTTGTAAACTCTTAACAAAGAAATGAACATCCATAAATAATTAAAGTATTTTAAAGTGTCAACAAATAAACTTTTGAATCCTTCTTAAATGATTAATAGCCAAGCACTGATAATTTTCAACTGTAACTTTACAAACAATCAAGTACTCTTGTGCATTGTCACTAAAGTAACGTGGAAGTTATAGTCCTCTGTTTCTATTCAATACAGACCCATAAACAACAAAGTATTGAGGCTCAGCTGATCTGTTTTAGTTAGAGTCAGAGGATATTAGATCCAAAAATTTAAAGCTCATATTTCAGCATAGGCATTATTAGGCAAGTCAGTTAAAGGGAAGAACAAAGGTAGCTTCCACAGTTTCAGATACACCTTCACAGTTCAAAGACACTACAGAAGAGCCCTGTGTGACAGGAATCATTGGAATATATCCTGCAAAGTTCTGCAAACAACTTTATTGAGTGCATCAGTGCTGTTTCTCAGTTTTTTATTTCTCCCCGTGCTGCAGCCTAGTACATTTGAGCAATAGTGAAGTCTCAGTAGCAAAGAAAGGAAGTAATAACCTCCTTCCTTCGCAGTGACAGTTCTTAAACAAATTATGCTAAAAAGTGGGTTGCATTTCAATAAGGTTAAAGGTTATAATTATTTAACTTGTACTTTGTTAAGAACTAGAATGAAAGGAAAATAAATGGAAGATTAAATGTTGAATATTTAGTAGAGAGAAAAAGAATCAGAAAGGCATAGAATTGCAGAATATCTAAGCCAAGCTAATGATCAATGTAGAGAACATATCAATATCGAGGAAAGTCAATGTTGGGTGGTGATACAAAAAGAAAAAAGTGACTAATGAACAAAACTTGTCCTTAGGAATTTGATAAGAGTTTATATCGAGCACAGGCAAAACAAACTCATGAAAATATCCCAATTTCTGTAATTCTCTACAATGGTTCAGCTTTGCTGAGATCATTGATAAGTTGATGTTGTATGTATTGGGTGTTGCTGACAATACCAATATCCTTAAATAATTGGCATTTGTCTTGTTTGAAGGGGTGCAACTCTTCCTTTGCAGAGGACAAAACCCAGTTACCAAGGTACAGGTACAGTATAAACTAGCCAAGGTTCATGTGTCCTTTGAAATACTCTTAAAATTTAACCAGCTGAAATTGCAGAGATTATTTAAAAACTTGCCAAACTGAATTATACAACCATCTTAAATATGTCACAATTAAAATACTATTTCCTAATTTATGCTCTTTCACTTCAATCCAGGTGGAGCTTTGGTCATGTTTTTAACTTTTTAATAAGAGGTATGGATTTTCTAAAGTTCAATGCAACAAAAATTCTTAGTTTTGAAGTATAATTTTGTTGAGAAGAGCATAAAGGTTGCTCTCTGCTGCAGACCTCTGTTTATATATCTATTCCTATGTGGACAAGTGCAGTTGATTAGATACTTGTACAATCCATCTTTCCATTGAATAATGTGAATGGTTAAGGGGCAGCAGCTGGATGCGCTAAAGGGTCTTTTTTTAAAACTGACAGCTTGACAACAGTGGGATAAATCATCGATGTTGAACCTTCTGATCATCCACACTTTCAACCGATCAATTAATGGGTCAGACACAGGTGTAACTGATCGAGTGATTAGCGCTCAAGCTCCGTGAACATCCCTGTTGTAGCTTATTTTTCACTTCATTAGACAGACTGCACATAATGACATCTTTATCCTTCGTGCTTCATGTTTTCTTTATTAGCATTCAACACCCCTCAAGGATTTAATTTTCCAGCCTTCAAAATGAAATGTGTTTCAAAATATAATAACAAAAAGACACATCCCTCTATACCACCTGATGACCTGGCTGGCAGTAGGAATAAGCTAAGCATTCACTTCAGATTCACTCAGTACAGGTTGAAGTCATGGCTGTACCCCTCCCTATTTCTGAAATCATATTATTATTGTGATCTGCTGTGTTGTGATGGATAGCCACTGACCTAGGGTTCTTTCTCATGTTTGCTAAGTTTGCTTTCTAATTAACAGCTGCCTCTTGTAAGATCAAAAACAGTTCTAAGTAAACTTCCAGCTGTGTTTTGTTTAACTTTTGGTCAGAGATGGAAGTCAGTCTTCAGTTCTAAAAAGGGAAGTGAAAATGGAAAGCAGTATTCAGCTTGAAGTTAAAAACACAACTTTGTAGACAGAAGACACTCCGTCTGAGGAAAGTCACTACATCTGCTTTATTATTTCTCAGGGTACTGTATATGACAGTGGATTGTTTCAAAACAGACAAGATGATTCTTAAATTGCTTAGCTCAAGGAAGCTTGCAGAACAGATGGATAGTATCATTAAGCATATCAGTAACTGATGTGTTTATAGTTGGAAGTTTTCTATTAGCTTTATAGCATTAATTGAGATCTATGTCTCCAAAATGCTCTTAGACTGTTTGTGTTTAAAGGATATCTGAGGAAATATCATATGCTTGAGAAGTCACTCATGTGGGAGAAAACTGTGTGAAGAGAGCAGTTGAGGATTATCAGGAATGGAGTAATGAACATCAAGGAGAAACATGAAAAACCTTGGGGTGAATGAGAATTCATTCCTCCAGCTTTGGCTTCTGTGACATCGTCTACATTGTGTATATGTCCTTTTAATTTATATAAATTGTACCTATATTTTGCAAATGCTTTGTCCTTTGTGTCTTAGAAATGTTTTGTGCATTGTGCTTTTTGTTTAGAAAATTGTTTTCTAATTTGGAAATGTATGACTGAAATCCTCTGTGAGAATTTGGAAATGTTTAGGATTGAAATTCTCTGAGTTTTAAATGTGTTTTATGAGTGTTGCTTTGATTTAAATGTGTATCACTGAAAATAAATTAACTGTGTTTTAAACTACTTCGTTAGCTGTAAGTATCTTCTCCTTGGTAGGGAGAGAGGACCCACCATTCTAATAGTGAATACTGGCAGCTAAACTCGCAGTGGAGAATAAACATCATTGAAGATTGGGTAGATACAGTATAATTTCCCTTTAGTACCCCTAGCTATCTCTATCAGATAGGGCTTAAGGTCTTCATTTGAGTTTAGAACTTCACTGTCAGCAAACTCAATACTCTCACAGCATCCCTGTTCTGAAACTTCGAGAGTTCATATATAAAGAAATATCGCACTCATCAAAAAATAAGCCCTGTACTTTGCTTTGTGATCAAAATGCAAAGGACTTGGCGGTAATGGGAAAGTTATAGTCAAGAGTACCTGCAAACCAAGTTGGCAGGCTGAGAGCAATATGATAAGTAGACAGAAACATTTCAGTTCTATATCCTCCACCAACCACCTTCCAACTGTACCATCACCCAAAACAAAGAACCTGCATCTCTACCTAAGTTTTTCAGCTTCTGTTTGTCCTGTTCTTGGTACCTGATGCCCTCCGACTCTTTGTGCTCTTATGTGCAGACCCTCCCACAACTTCCCCGGGAGGTAAAGCATGAAGGCTGGGGTAATTGGCGGAGGGTCTGCATCACCATTGGAGGGGAATTACACATCTGAATTTGGAATCTAGCAATAATCAAATCACATTGATTGGTGGGGGGAGGGGTGTCAAACTTGAATCTGAATTAGTCACTAACAGATTGGGAAATATCATTAATAACAAAGTTGAAAATAACAGTAATCTGAGTATAAATTATTCAAATGAAATGTTCCTTGTTTTTCACTGCGATCAATTTATGGCATAATGTGTGTCTTGGCCTTTAAAGATGATTCGGATCTGATAATAGTCATGGATCATGACTGACAGGTTCTGCTAATACAATAAAGCTAAAAGTTTCTTTGTTAAGTAAATGCTTATAAATGTAAGTCTTCAAGCTCCACAGAACCTTGACTGTCCCAACCTAACATTTTTGGTAGATTTTGGATATGAGACCATGTTTGAAAGGGTTGTGGGTCGGAGCTTTAGGTTTGGGAAGGTAGGAATCTAACAGCCAGCGTCCTGACATTCCATCTAAAATGTTTCATGGTACTGCACTTTGCAATGTGGTATGACAGAACCTTGTATGTGCTTTCCGGCAGTTTTAAGAAGTTGCTTCATCTACGATGGGATGGAGTCATTCCAGCCAGGGATATGCCAGTTGGATCCCCAATTCAGTTGTGTGATTATGCTCTAATGGTGATGTCCCACGTCTCCTGGCCTTGATGTTTCACCTGCTAAGTGGCAGAGGGAGGCTGCAGACATAGTGTGAGATGTAGAACACTAGAAGCAGAAACTGCAAACACATTCCAGTTAGCTGCACAGGATTTTGTTTCACCATCGGGCGGATGCCATTGCTCAGTTCTTTGGCAGCCCTGTGTGCCAGCTTGCACTCCACAGCTGTGGCTTGTAATTAACTCAGTGCATCATCCTGGCACCAACCTCAGACAGACACTTATCCTCCAGTACAGAGCCAAAAAAAAAGCTGCACTGCACAGCTGCATAGTGCAAACAGATCCCAGTAATGCCATCTACCCATAATGGCATCTCCCTGGTGGTGTGAATGCAACATTATGGATAGATTTATCCACAATAAAACAGCATATGGGATCAGAAGAATTGGCTGTGGATTCCGTCCGTAAAATAACCTATTATTATTTTTTTTTCATAAATTGAATAGAAAGTGCAGAATCAAATCCACAGTGCTGAAACATATCAAGGTCAAAAAGACTTCAAGATATTTAGCTGACTCCAAGATTGTTCTTGTTGAAGACAGCAAGGTGATTGAGATGTCTAGCTAGAATCTGATACATTTTGTCTTAGTTTTCTGAAGCACAAGGCAAATACAGGGTGAAAGTAATTGCATGAAAACGATCTCAGGGAATGAGAGAACATGCATAGCAAGGATTGTCCAATGCATTTTAAAACCATTAGAATGCATTTCTATAACTAATTGAGTAATTTATTTTATAATCAATTGAATGTTTTAACATTCAATGGCATATTCCTTTACAACCAATTTTTTCCTTTTTTCAATCAGTGATGTAAATTTCACATCTATTGATGTACACATATACACCCGATGGAATTTTGTTTTTCAGCCAATGCAGTGATTAATCAAGCCAATGGATTATTTTTTGACTTATAGTATTTGTCATTAGTATACACAAATCCACGTATGGTGTGGCCCCATGAAATGATTAACCAAATATTTTGCTTTATGTATAAGTTGAGAGATAGACATTAGTCAGCCAATCAGGAAAAAAAATCCCCTGCTCCTCTTTGAAATAGTGCCATGGGTTCTTTTGTATTAATTTACCAAGATGTAGAAATCTCTTATTTCAACTTAAAAGGTTTTGAAACTTGTGTGAAGTTAATGCAGGCAGATCTTCAATGGAATGAGAATGGAAGGGACGCAAGCAAGAATATGCCTCAGGTCACTCCACCACAGACCGCAGCTGAACCTGTACAACACACTGCCACTCCAGAATAAATGCAAATGTTAGCTGCCTCCAGATCTCTGCTATTTCAGCAACCCATGCCAGCATGCTTCTCAGAAATGCTGTCAGATGCCAAGACTTCTAACATCTCTGAAACAAATCACAGTGAAATAATTATGGAACTCTCTTTTTCCATTATGTGCACTCTTATATTTTTCAAAGGATTACACTGAATGAAAGATGGAGGTTTATGAACCTGGATAATCTCAGCACCTAATTTTCTCCACTGGTGATGGCTTGGTCGACCCAGCAGAGTGTTGTACAGGAAAGGCTCAGCCAGGACTTGTACTGTTGATCATTGACTTGGGCCCCACAGCTCCTGCACCCTTGGTTCAGTACCACCCCCTGCTTCTCCTCATGGAGTTTGCATGTTCTTCCTGTGACTGTCTGCTCTGATTTTGTCTCATCTCCCATAGACCTGTGGATTGGTAGAATAACAGGCCACTACAAATTCTTGAAAAGTGAGTGAAAGAATCTGAAGGGACTTGATGGCAATGTAGTGAGTATTAAGTGAAAATAGTTGGGAGTCAACACAGCTATTCCATCCAGACCAAGACCCTAAATATTCCCTTTTGGAAGGAATATCCTAAAATTGTTCATTCTCCAGACCCACAAGGGAAGAACAAATTCAAAGGTGGGTTTCTAGAGGCTAGTCTACGTCAATGGAAACACAGTGACATGGGACTATTGGAACTAGTATGCTGGTTTCAAACTGTTCCACCTACCCCATAACCAGATTACCATATAATTATATAACAATTACAACACTGAAACAGGCCATCTCAGCCCTTCTAGTCCATGCTGAACGCTTACTGTCACCTAGTCCCACCAACCTGCACTCAGCCCATAATCCTCCATTCCTTTCCTGTCCATATACCTATCCAATTTTTTTTTTGCCCTTCACAGCAAAATACATTTACCAACTACATCCAAACTAAAGGGTGAACTTGATTTTGTTGACTACATAATCTAAGTACATCCTTTGATAATCCTTATAAGGCAAAATAGAAAAATGTTCAATACTGCTGCACTTCTTTTGTCTTGAAAATAAATAATTGTTCTGAGGTATCATGTTGGGACCCACAAAAGAGTTTGATTGTGCTGGAGAAAGTGCAGAGGAGATTCATCAGGAGGGTTTGCCTGTACTGTCACACTTTACTGATGAGAAAAGATGGGATAAACTGGGCTTACTTTCTCTGGAGTGAAGGAGGCCGAGGTGACCAGGTGGGCTTATGTGAAGCCCAGATAAAGGTATGAAGATTATGTGAGATACAGAAAGGGTGGATAGTCAAAATCATCTTTCCCCTTCAGCAAACATATCAAAAACAAAAGTGAGAGAATGGACTTTTAAAAGTGATCTTAGGGGTGAGTTTTTTTTACATACAGACAGTGGTTGATAACAGGAATGTGCTTCTAGAGATAATGGAATCAGATAAAATTACAGCATTTATGAGGCATATAGGCAGGTAATTAATTATATAGAATGCTACAGTCCTAATGCAGGCAAATGGAATTTATGTAAATAGACAAAAGGGCTAGCATAAACAAGATGGGAGAAAGTTTCTGTGCCCTATGGCTCTTTGATTCTATGGCAATATGATGCATTGAATAGAAATACTACAAAAGCAGTGAGGTGAATAACCAATTCACCTACTTTTGTTGTCATTGTCTATTGCGATGGGTTGGTAGAGAAAGGATACCACTCAGGTCTTTGATCAGATTCACAAATGTGTGTTATTACTGAATTTATCAACAGATTCATGGGGTGAGTGGGGTGAGAAATCATTTTAATTTTCTGCAAGAATGCCAAACATATAATATTAGCTGTCACCTACAAAATAACACTTTTGTATTTTGTTTTCCACAAGTGACTTCAAAAGTATTTAATCAACTTTAAGGCTGTGGTGACATCCGGAGGTCATGAGAGATGCTATACATAAATGCAAGTCTTTCTTCCTTTTATGACCTCCCGCCCCCGTGCCCTTTGATCCTAATCTTCCACAGATTCTCTTTATTTCTCCATACTAAGAGAATGAGAAGAATTGAGGTCAGGCTCACACCATGTGTTGTCTGAGTGAAAAGCCCACAGCCTCAGGCAAACAGCTGACTTGCAGCTGGAAGCTTGGAGGCCATTTCCGGTGTAATATGGTGAAATTAATTAACTTTACAAAAATTCCCCAAAGACATGGTATCTCAGGACACGGGTGAAAATTGTCACGATAATACATTCTGGTTTGCTGAAGTGATTGCTGGTATTGCATGCTTCAGAAATGTGATGGTTGAAATACTCAGATTTCTATGAAAATGACTGTCCTCATCATTTTGACATAGAGAATCATGGCAATATATGGCAAAGTAACAGGCCCTTTGGCCCAGCTGGACTATACCAACCAAGATGCCCATCCAGACCAGTCCTATTTGCTCATGCTTGGTCAAGGTCCTTCTAAGCCTTTCCTGTCTATACACCTGTCCAAATGTCTTTTAAAAGTCATTATTGTACCTGCCTTGACCATTTCATCTGACTGCTCATTCCATACATGTAAAAAAGGCTGCCCCTCACATTTCTATTAGATCTTTCCTCTTTCACTTTAAATCTATGACTTCCAGTTAGAGATTCTCAACCTGGTTAAAAAAAAAGGACAGAGTACATTCACCCTATCTATGTCTGTCATGATATTATAAACCTCGTTATGATCACCACCTCAGTGTCTTTTGCTAATGTGATCAGCCTATAACTCCGTTCCTCATTTGCTGAGAAAGGGTGTGTAGTTGGGGCTGCTGGTTGGAGAGGCTACCACTCAGTTCCTAGGGTTTAAGCAAGAAGTATCGGTGGCCAAATTTTCCACCAAGCCACTATCTAGTGACCACATGCTTGCTCTACACTATTGGCAAAATTCACAAGGTGCATCTGTGTAGACTATAATGTTGCTCAGCCAAACTCATCATTCTGGCTCACACAGGAAGATCTGTGACTTGGAGAAAAGAAAGTTCACCCTGACTCAAACGATCTCCAGTGGGACAAGCAGCAGGAGAAAGGAACCAAGCCAAAGAAAAGGAATTTTATTATTCAGTCAAATGTTGCAACAAATTGTCTTTGTGAAGACGGTGCAATTTTAAGTGGTAGATGAATGTATATTGTAGGTGGATTAAAATTGGTTAAAGAAGAAAGGCAATGTATAGAATCTTTGAATGTATCTCTGTGAGACATCATTGGGCCCTCTTTTGTGTCCAATGACAGTAAACAAGGGAGTACTTAATAATCAGCATTCATACAATAAAAGGGAGATGTATTTTCTTTTGTACAGCGAGTTGCTATGATCTTGAGAGTGTTATGGGAAAGGATGATGGAAGAAGATTCAATTGGGACTTTCAAAAGAGAATTAGATAAGTTCTTAGCAAAGGGAAAACATTTAGTTCTATGCAGAAACAGTAGGGATCTGGGACCAATTAGATTGTTCTTTCAAGTGGCTGGCATGGAACCGATGGCCCGATTGGCTTCACTTCACAGAGAGAGAGAGCTGAGATGAGAGGCCAGGAGCCTGTGTGGTTGTTGGGACCGAGGAAGTGAAGAAGTTTGGGAAATAAGCTATCATATTGTATTGCATTTATTGGAGCTCCTGCTTGTGCTGCAACCTACTTGCAAACATGCAGATAGTATACTATTTTTGTGGTAATGTACTCCCTCAGTAATGGGGTGAGTTGGCATCCTGGATGCTGTGCCCAGATCTTGGAAAAGGTTTGATGAAGCAATCTAAGTCAGTGCCACCCACTGAGCTCAAGCTGGCAACACCAGGGTTTCAAATATAGACTTACACACCAGAGTAAATTGTTAATATCTGTGACTGAAAGCTCAGTTTGTGCCAATCCCTTAATTATTTCCTGTTAATTCATTTCTTTCAAGCTCTGTGGGAGCTTTTTCACTGCAAAGGCTTGATTAAGGTGCCATTGCTAGGTTGGGGTGTCGATAATGTAGTATTTGCATTTATGATACTGATTTAATATTAATATGGAATTCAGTGGAAAACGGCTTTGCAACGAGGGCTGGCAATTATTTAGTTTCTTTCACCACTTCAAAACATGCCAAGCATTCTCCAAACAATTAACAATTGCCATGTAGGACACATGGGTGTCAACTACAGACAGCAAGCTCCCAAAAATAATCATGGAATATTGGTTAATAAATAACTATTAGAACATACAAAATAGAAGAGTATGGCTCCTTTCAGCGCACATTGTCGTTTCAAACTAATTAAGCTATTGGAGTGAATTTCCAACTGTTCGTCATCAGAGCTATACCTTGTGACTTTTTTCATAGATACTCTCACACGTGAAGCTTAAACTCAACTGAAAGACAACATCTCTGAAAAAACATGCACTCCCTCAGCATTATAAAAGGTAACTCAATTTAGAATTTACACTGAGTGCATCCCAATCTTCTCACTCCAATGTGACCAATGATACTTCAAGATGTTGCTATTGACAACCACAGTTGAAACCTTGGCTTCTTCCAAAGGCATTTGCTATTCTTCCAAAGACATTTAAAGCTGGCTTCATAGACCACAGGCTAATGTTAACTGGCTAGCTGAGGTGGAAACTGAGGCAGATGGTAGATTTCCTATCAGTTCTTTGGTTTAGTTAATGAGCTGACCTCAAGCAGGCCAGTGTTCATTGGGGCCTCAGAAGGACTGGAGTTTGGGTGAGAGCCCTAAACCTCTGGCTTTGGCTGTGATGTAAGCATGGGTGGTCAGGATTTAACTACTCTCTGGTAGTCAGGCACATTCAAACCTGCTTTTCAGATCTCTGGAACTATCCTTTGCATTTCCACCAGTTCTGGTTTTCACTTTTCACTCTATGAGCCTCCACATCTAGCATTTTGCCCTTTGTCATTTCTGCCAGGGGCAACAAGATCTTCTCCTCCTTAGTTTTGCAAAGTCCACTCTCTCTGTGACTCCCTAGTCTACACATGCCAACTCAGCTCTCCCTGACCCTTGGCACTTCTTCTACACTAACAGGAGGTATAACACTTGCTCTTCTCTTACAACTTTGCCCTCACCACCTTCCAGAGACCTAAGTAGGCCCTCCAGGAGAGGTAAAGATTGATGTACTTTATCTCCTAATCTTCTGAAACTTTGTTTTGCAATTCCCTGCATTAATGTCTGCACCTTAGCAGGCAGGGTACAATGAACCAAACCCAGAGCAGGTTTGCCTTTTCTGCACTTCTGCATGGCTCACAGGTACTGAACCACATGCAGACCAGAAGAGAATCTTTCCAGCATTAAAATATTTATTTTAACATTGCTTTGGCATTTTCTATAATCAGTGTTTTAAAAAAAAGTAAGAAATCTGTTGGTCTGAATCATTTAACTTAGTATGAAGAATGTATTTTTCTACTGAAGCTCTAGGCACAGACTCAATGATTCAGGAACAGCTTCTTTCCATCTGCCATCCAATTTCTGAATGGACATTGAACCCATGAACACTAACTTACTACTTCTATTATTTTTATTTTGCACTGCTTACTTAATGTAATTATTTAAAATATATATGCTTAATGAAAAAGAAAAAACGGAGTTACATGATGTATTGCATTATACTGCAAAGACAACAAGCTTCACAACACAGGCAGGTGATATGAAACCTGATTCTAACTCAGACATGAAGAGGCAAGATTACAAGGGAGCAACACACACAAAATGCTGGAGGAACTCAACCGGCCAGACAACATCTGTGGAAAAGTCGACGTTTTGGGCTGAGACCCTTTGGCAGGATGTCCTCTTGTTTGTGATGGGATTACATGGATTCACACATCAAATGATAAAGTGCTGAAGCCTCCTGGATGCTGACTGACCAGGGCTGGCACCCCCAGTGCAAATTGGAGAGCTCAGTAAAGTAGAGGATATTAGAGGGGAAATTATTGAAAGAAAGGGGCATTTGAAGCAGCTTTTCTGCACACCAGCACACTCCCCCCACCATCATTCTCTCGTTCATATTGAATAAACTCTTCTAAACACAAAACCTAGTGAATGCCTGGATCATGCAGGGTGAGTGGAAATCAATTATAATTTTTAAAAAATGAAGATAACTTTAGGAAGATTATTTACAAATTTCTCTCCAGTTAACAGATTCTTTTATTGTCCAGATTTTGCTCCTATTTGGTACTGATATTGATTTGTAGGAAGAGCCTACAGCTGACACTAAGACTGCTTAGTACATGAAATTCAGTGGGAGCTCATTGAATCTCCCACCAGCTTACATTTATCTGTTCCTTCAGTCCTGCCAGTGTTTCTTTCAAACATTTCAGTGTTTACCCTGTCCCATTAGGGAGCCATGAAGTCTATTAGAGAAGCCTATCAATTATTCAGACACTGCTCTTTGCAAGCTCAATATCTCTGCGAGGGCCAATGTCTTTTTCACTCTATTGTTCTGACCCCTCTACTTTATCTTTATCTTTGATTTTACTTTGCTTTATCTTTGATTGCATGTTCCCAGGCCTGGTATAAAGGCACAGTATTGATATAGCAATGGGTTCTGTCTGGTCAAAACTTCTATTCTAACTAAATGCAAGAGGAATAGATGGTAAAATAAATATTCATAAAGCCTAAAGTCTGGCCCTCAAAGGACTGAGTTACTGTAGTTTCAGAATATGTAAGGTATGTCTATTCCTGGGGCAAAATATAAAGTACCTTGACAAACACTGAAAGTGATTTCATGAACTTTTCAATATTGAACTCTTGATAAACCGAAAGACTTTGGTGAACACAAATGAAGAGCATTGCTAATTTGCTTCAGTTTTTGTTGATACTGCACCTCAAGAGAAGCAGTAGAAAGCAAGGCCGTGATTTCTGATTCTGTTGGTATTTTCAGAGTTCATATATTTTAGTTGCCTGTTACTTATTTACTAATATTGTGGTTTATGGTGTAATATGGAGAAAGGAAGTGAAGGAAAGGTGAATTTAGAAATCATTGAGAAAAATGACATAGAGTTGGGATAACTATATCCCTGGAGTTGTTGTAAAAGGGTTTCACTGCTATCAGTCTCCCTATTCGCATTTTATTTGATTGGTTGGGAAATTGTCTAGCTTCTTCATAGAGTCAGTTCATTGGGTGGCTTGGTTTCCTCATTCTACATAATTTTCTGATACAATGAATATAAAAGTGATGATTTGATTGTGCTCAACTTCACCAGAGCCTCACCAATAGCAAATCTGACCCTTCAGCAATGATCCCAGTCCCATTTTCATCGTGGCAATAATGCAGATCACAGTGACATCCAGTGCTTTGGGCTAATTATCTAGAGCTGGAGCTTTGAATCCAACCATGGGTGCTGGGGAACATAAACTCAACTGATAAATTCAACCTGGAATAAAAAAGTTAATATCAGCAAGGATGAGGGTGACACACTTAAATTTTTATAAAAGATCAATCAATGTGCTTCGGGGAAGGAAAAGAACTGCTGCCGTCCTTACCCAACTGGTTGATAAGTGGCTGGTACTTACAGTAACTACCCTCTAAAATGGCCTGACAAGGCACTGTGTTCAGCCACAATTTGGAATGGACAGTAAGTGCTGATCCAGCCAGAAAAATCACATCCAACATATAAATTAAAAACATAAGGCAAAAATATTGTGGGCATGAATCTAGCTTTAGAGAGTGATTTATAAAGCTTCTGATCATATTTCTGCATTTTCATTTTAGGATGTTTACATAATTTAACTGAAGTGGAATTGCTTCTTTTCATTTTATGTTACCTTAATCTGATTACATTGTTAACTCCCTGAGCCACAGAAAGCTATCTTAAAAGTAGATTAAGACAATTAGGCAGAATACCAAATGAAACAGCTATCAAAACTATGTATCCTTGCAAATCACATTAACGTCAAGACAGTGGGTGGGAAGTTGTTGAGTACATCACGTAGCAGTTTGCAGCTTTACTGCACATTGGGTTTTAATCAATATATCCAGCAGGAGCGCAGCTAATCAAGCTCTCAGGTATCTTAGCGTCATATCGAAGAATAAAGAGGAGTGGGAGGAAAGCAGGGAGTAGTAAGAAAGGCAGTGATACTTCACAGTTAAAAGTACATTTATTATCAAAGTATGTATACCATATACAACCTTGATATTCGTCTCCTTACAGGCAGCCACAAAACAAAGAAACCCAATAGAACTCATTTAAAATGAAGTCCTCAAACATCTAACGTGCAGAAAAAGAATCAAATTGTGCAAGCAATAAAAGTAAGCAAATAACATTTACAACTGAAGTTCACAGCAACAAAGCCAGTCACAGCCAATCCATGAGCCTGTTGGTTACGGGCTGCAGCCTCAGTTCAGTTCAGAGACCAGTAAACCTTGTGTAGCGGTGAGCTGAACACCAACCTCTCTCATCGCTGGCCATGACACCCTGACCTTTTCAATCTGGCCCAGCACTTAATTTGGCCAAACAGCAGGTCATTCCTCGCTTTCAGACCCAGGACCTACTGCTTCAATACACTTTAGGGCCCAGGACCAGTACCTTAATTTGGCCCATTGCTGACCTTTCCAATCTGCCCTAGCACTTAAATTGGTCAAACATCAGCTTGTTCTCACTCTCAGGCCTGGGCCCCACCATCTTGACTCTGTCTCACCTTGGTACTGCCATACAGCAAGGGCCATACATTGGCAGGTTCCTCACTCTTGTGCCCAGGTTCTGCCACCTTGATGTGGCCCATACACGCCATGACACAGCCATCCTGCACTTTCAAGGCTTCAGTTCACACTGCAAAAATGCCAAGTCAAAAGCTCAGCTCAAAAAGGGTAGTAACAGGCTATTGACAGCAGAGATCATTTTTGAGAAAAAGTGTGATCTATAAAGTAATTAGTAGTTTTGTTTGCTGCCAGCAAGTTGTCACTGTGCTTCACCAGCTCTATCTTCATTAAAGGTGTTAAACTTGTTTGGCAATTATCCACAGTATAAAACTGAAGGATATAAAGCTTGTGTTTATCTCATGGACACCCTTTGAAGCAGTCAGTCCAAGGAAGGTCCACCTGGATAGTTAGCGGGACAAAGGAATCACATTTTCCAATTAGCCACAAAGAGATTGAAATATTTCAGGTCACAAGACAAATATGTAGTGCCTGGAATAGTAAAGGTTAACACGATTGGTAAACACAAGAGGTTCTGGAGCAGAGTAACACACAAAATGCTGGAGGAATTCAGCAGCCCAGGTAGCATCAATGGAAAGGAGTAAAAAGTCAATGACTTGAGATGAGACCCTCTATATAGCTGGTAGTGGACTTTTAACTCTTACATGAGTTTAGTTCACAACAAGAAGAGGTAAGGATGTATGTGGTTCGGCAAGAATACTCATCCACTGTACATATTGTATTCTGCTCATTCATGAAAGTTTATTCATTAACAGTAACTTCAGAAAAGCTAGAAGAACAAATAAGTACAGTAGAGTAAGTAGTACCAAAATAAAAATTAAAAAGGGTAGTGAGATAGTGTTCACGGGTTCAATGCCCATTCAGAAATTGAATGGCAAAAAGAAAGAGGTTGATCCTGAATCGCTGAGTGTGAGCCTTCAGGACACCATACCTCCTTCCTGATGTTAGCAATAAGAAGAGGGCACGTCCTGGATGATGGGGATCATTAACAATGGATGCTGCATTTTTGAGGCATCACTCTGTCTTGTGGGGGGTGGGGGGGCTTATTTGCTGTCAAAAGCCTTTACCATTGTGTCGATAGTGATTGGTCAGTTTAAAAACTGCAGCTGCTCTTTCCATTGGCTAGCGTGCATGCCACAGCACGCAGTGTCCAGTTTCAAACACCTCGGGGTATAAAGAGTAGCACGTGTGAGGGATGCTCTCTCTTTCCCCTTGTCCCCAGAACTGTCAGGAAGGCACAGTACGCTCCGCGCTTACTTTCAACCAAGTATCTGTTTGTGGAATATTTAGTTCTGTAGTCTGTGTATCTTGAATGTTTGGTTGAATTTTTAACCGTTTGGAAATATATAATTAATACACTTACTCACAGTCAGTGGTTTCTGTCTCACTCACCAAACCCGTGAACCTGCTTCAACATTACATTACATGCTCCTTGAAGATGCCCTGGATACTTCAGAGGGATATTGGCCAGGATAAATCCCTGCTCCCGTTTGGAATGGTGACATAGTCTTTCTTGCATCCACACCCTCCACATTATGTCCCTGAAACTCTGCACATCTGACCACGCGGCACACACTCAGAATGAGCTAGGAGTGCCAGCCTGTACAAGTCTCTGCAGCAAGGCTTGTATCTATGGGATATTTAATTATATGATATTGAGTTGCTGGTGATATCCTTGCACTGACATCCCTTTCATTAAACTTGCTGAATTCTTACTAGCACAGCTTTACTAATGTGAAAGGCACACTACACTGTGTTGCAGCACCAATCACCTTAACCCTCGGTAACTCTCCTGTCATTGCCATGTTAAGAGACAAAAAATAAAGGCCATCTAAACAATGGGCACTGCGGTAGCATTGCCCTATTGTTAAAGAAGATGGCACAGTTTAGCAATGGCCTCCCAACTGCCAGAACTGCCTTTAGTGGTTGTAGATCCTGGTGGTCCTCTCTGGTCTCAGATCTTCCTGATTGTCTTCCATAGGTGTCATTGTCTTGCCTCCTCTCATGGTGTGTTCAGTAGGGGTAGGATTACTACTACAAACACTTGCATTGCTTTCTGACATTAGTCTTTTTAATGAGACAAGGCTGTGTATTCTGGCTCAATGCCACTTATACAATGATTGCATTTATGGATGGTAAACTGAAAAACTAGCCATTCATTCATTCATGGAATTATCAGTAGAGGATATTTCCTTTGATGTTGTCCTCAGAGGCTTAGTGTTACATTCATCACAGGGGAGCTCCATAAAAAGTCCTTTTTAGTGGTAACAAAAGAATTGATGTGCAGTTTAAGTCCACTGTGCTTCTCCCATTTTGTCATCCTGCACAGACCCAAAGGTGAGCTCTTTGTAAAAGTAACATTTCCCTGCAGATTGTCTAAAAACAGTATTTCCTAGTACATTTCTTTTATTCTTGAGATTCAGCACAGAATGGGCCCTTCTGGCCCTTTGACCCACGCCGCCCAGCAAACTCCCAGTTTAATCCATAGGACAATTTTCAATGACCAACTAACCTACCAACCAGTACGTCCTTGGACTCTAGGAGGAATCTGGAGCACCCGAAGGGAACTCGTGATGCGGTTACAAACTTCCTACAGGCAATTTGTCCACTACCATGAAAGATGTTGCTGAAGTGTAAGTTAATCTCAAGTGACATTTAATATGCAAATGAAGCTACAAATTCAAATGTTCATGCCCACTTCTAATGTTTGATTAAGAAGCCCATTTCTGGATTAAATAAAACACTGTGTCTATGTATTAGGTTCCAGGAAGACAATTGCATCAAATTATTGCACATAATGTAAAATTTGCTGTTCTCTGAGTTTTTAATGCACTAACGAACTTTTTCTCCTCTGTTACAAAAGGTTCACTGACGTGGAGAAAATGTACATTTCTGGAAACAACATAACAGACCAAATATTAACATTTTACCACTGCATAAGAATTTTTTGTAGATATTGTCCTGGAATACCAAATAATACTCTCGTGTATTTTCCTGGAATAATAATAATTAGGTTTACTCCTCAATCATGGAAAAAATCTTTGTACAATCCAATCAGTATTATAAACAAAATCAACCGGAGTTTATATACTATGCAGCAGCAGAATATTTTACAGTGGTCGAATACCCACTGGTCATTACCAATGGTATAATAAAGTGCAAAACTCTTTCATCATTACATTTGCTAAGCTAGAGAATTAGCTGCTTGATTCTGCCCATCAGGATGTCGCTTGGGATTGACAAACTCCTCAGTAATGTTTTTCAGGGAGCGGACAAATGAAGTCAGCTGGGAAATATCATTTTAGACAATTTGAAGATGAGAGATCTGCATACAAATGCTGTTTCTATGAAGAGCGCGCCCATGGATCTGTACAGGATGACAAAATGGGAGTATCACAGTGGACTCAAACTGTGCATCAGTTCCTTTGTTACTACTAAATAGGACACTTTATCACCAGGAGGGTTTCCATGTGCGGAACATAACACTAAAGCCCAGTAAGGACATCATCAAAGGAAATGAATCCTCTGACAATACTATGAATGAATGAAGGCTAGTTGCATCAGAGCAATATTTACCTCCTTCAGTAACTCCTTCCTCCTATAATCCCCCTACCTTATTTTGATGTCAACCTCTAAGTTATTTTGTGTTTTTTTTCTCCAGTTGTCACTTCTATTAGCTTCCAGTGTTACAATCATGATGTTTTGTCCTTCAGATGAAAAATATTTTTAATATCTAAGATTAGCTTTATTTCCCACACGTACATTGAAACACGTAGTGAAATGTGCCTGTTTTAGTGTCAAATCAAATCAGCTTCAAATCAGCCTGTAAGTGTTGGCAAACTTCCAGCACCAACATAGTATGTTTACAATTCATTAACCTTAACCATACATCTTTGGAATATGGGAGGAAACTAAACACCTAGAGGAAACCCACGTGGTGACCAGGAAAATTTACTAACTCCTTACAGACAGCAGCAGGAGTCGAACCCTGGTTTCACAGGTGGTACTGTAATAATGTTGTGCTCACTGCTACTCTACTCTGCTGCCCTCCAAATAATAGGTTTCTATGTGACTAGACTCTTATGGTCTACTAAGATCCCAGCATCCACTTTCAACTAGTGCCACTGACTGACCTTCATCAATGCTCCACAATTGAGAAGGTTTAAAGAGGATGGGGAGATAACCAAGATAATCAGGATCCATGGTCTCAAGTGAGCTCTAAATGGAAGGTTTGAGTCTACATATGAGACAGGAACAGCACCTTGTAATTATTGTGAGCATTAACCATAATACCATATACCAAGAAGAGCATTTAATTTGCCTCATGGTCAACTAGACGTAATGTTCATTGTCTAGAACAGGGATTCCCAACCATTTTTTTGCCATGGAGCCCAACTATTAACTGAGGGGTCTGTGGACCCCAGGTTGGGAACCCCTGGTCCAGAGATACAAAATTTTATTTGCTGGCATCTGAAGCAAAAAGGATAGACTGCTGAAAGAACCCAGTAGATCAAGCAGCATCAGTGGGGCAAAGTGATGGTCAACTTTTCAGGTCGAGACTCTCCATCAGGACCGAGAGAGATGAGAGAAAAGGGTAATCTAGTTGGTAAGTGATGGGTAGACCAGGCAAGGGATGAGTGTGTGAGCAGATAAAACCAAATGGAGGTGAGAAGGGCAAGGTGGCAGATGATAGGTGGTTGAGGGAGGTTTGGTGAGGAGATGGAACCAATGGGGGAGGAGGATAGGAAAGGTGAACCAAGGGAGAAGCCCAGGTATATAGGTATCTGGGATTTGGGCAGGTGGAAAGAGGAGCAGAATATTTAGATAGTGAGGTGTGTGAAGGAAGAGATGGGTAAACTGACAGAATGGACAATTCAGTTTTCACATTATTCAGCTGTAGTTTACAGAAGAAGAATATGAGAAGTAATATTCTCCAGTTTCTCTGCTGGGCAGTAGAGAAGGCAGAGGATAGACAGGTCAGTTTAGGAAAGGGGAGGGAGATGAAATGACACACAACTGGAAGCTTAAGATGGCCATTGCAGTCAAAGTGCCTTGGCTCTCTAAAGCTGTCGGTAATTACAGTCTACACTCATGAATGGTTGTTGGATTCTTCACCAAGAGGTGAGATGATTCAAGATCCAAGACCAAAGCAGGCAGAAACAAAGCAACAAAATAGGTAAGTAGAAGCAGGAAAGGTGAAACAGAGGCTCAAGGGTTAAAAGTGACAGGCACACAG
Organism: Hemitrygon akajei; assembly: GCF_048418815.1. Classification (NCBI taxonomy): domain Eukaryota; kingdom Metazoa; phylum Chordata; class Chondrichthyes; order Myliobatiformes; family Dasyatidae; genus Hemitrygon; species Hemitrygon akajei. Next base: position 20,606,839 of record NC_133145.1, on the reverse strand, counting down.
AGAGCGACCATCCCCCCTTTCTCTATTGAGGTTGTGCACCTGCTTTGTGACCATTGTGTTAGACAAGATGGTCATCCATCTTCATTCCCCGTGACGGACGCAGATGTGAGACACATGGTCCAGATGCCGACTATGTCTTTTGACAAATTAGCTGAATAAGCTTTGTATTTTTGCTGTCATTTGACCGACAGTGGGGGCAGGCATTTCATGATATCAAGAGTACTGACCAGCTGATCGGAATCAGACAGTTTGATTCTCGCTAACATTTGGCCCTTCCTCATTGATGTAGTAACTTTTACAGGTTTTAAGACTTGGGGTATCGCAGCCCAGTGATTACAGCTGCACCACGTGCTCCATGCTGCGATCTGTATCAGTGATTGCACAATGTTTGACCTCAGCCTGTGTAACATGCTTGTAGGCAGCTTCCCACCTACCCCACTGCTACCTTCAGGTTTTAAAAATGTCCAGTATCACCTCAACTAACTCCATACCATTCTCTTGCTCCTATTTGATACAATATTTCCAGGCACTTTTGAGCTGGCTTCTCAACTCCTACCCTTCTCCCCCTCAAACTTTATCCTCTCCCTATCTCCTCTTGGACATCACCCCAATATCCTCAATACTCCTTACACCCCTCCCTCTTTTCCTTAATTCCCACCTTCTTCTCTTCCCAACGGTCAGCTCCCTCTCCTCTCAGCCTCCATCTCTTTTGTGCTCATGCTCTCTTTCTCCTCAACATGTATCGCACACTTCATTCCTCTTCTCAACCCCAACCTCCCCCTTTGCTCCAGTCCCTCTTCAACTTTGCTTTCCTCTTCTAATTCTGCTCCTCCTCCTCCATCCTCACTTTCTTCACTGCCTCAATGCCCAACTCCTTTCCTCAGCCCCCAACTGCCAAAGTCATCGAGTGATAGTCAAACAGCACAGAGATAGGCCAAGTTGCCTTTTCAAGCTGGTCCCTTTTGCCAGAATTTGGCCCATAGCCTTAACCCCTTTCCTTCCAAGTACCTATTCAATTGTCTTTTAGAAGTTGTCACCATACTTCACTTCCTCTGGCAGTTCATTTCACACGTGGTCTGGATGCTGGGTGGTAAACTGGATTAGTAAGTATTTAGATTATACTAAGGTAGGTGGCATTGTGGATAATTAAGTAGGTTTTCAAAGCTTGCAGAGAGATTTAGGCCAATTAGAAGAGTGGGCTGAACGATGGCAGATGGAGTTTAATGCTGATAAGTGTGAGGTGCTACATTTTGGTAGGAATAATCCAAATAGGACATACATGGTAAATGGTACGGCATTGAAGAATACAGTAGAACAAAGTTATCTAGGAATAATGGTGCATAGTTCCCTGAAGGTGGAATCTCATGTGGAAAGGGTGGTGAAGAAAGCTTTTGGTATGCTGGCCTTTATAAATCAGAGCATTGAGTATAGGAGTTGGGATGTAATGTTAAAATTGTACAAGGCATTGGTAAGGCCAAATTTGGAGTATTGTGTACAGTCCTGGTCACTGAATTATAGGAAAGATATCAACAAAATAGAGAGAGTACAGAGAAGATTTACTAGAATGTTATCTGGGTTTCAGCACCTAAGTTACAGGGAAAGGTTGAACAAGTTAGGTCTTTATTCTTTGGAGCATAGAAGGTTGAGGGGGGACTTGATAGAGGTATTTAAAATAATGAGAGAGATAGATCAAGTTGACGTGGATAGGCTTTTTCCATTGAGAGTAGGGGAGATTCAAACAAGAGGACATGATTTGAGAGTTAGGGGGCAAAAGTTTAAGGGTAACACGAGGGAGAATTTCTTTACTCAGAGAGTGGTAGCTGTGTGGAATGAGCTTCCAGTAGAAGTGGTAGAGGCAGGTTTGATATTGTCATTTAAAGTAAAATTGGATAGGTATAAGGATAGGAAAGGAATGGAGGGTTATGGGCTGAGTGTGGGCCAGTGGGACTAGGTGAGTGTAAGCGTCGGCACGGACTAGAAGGGCCGAGATGGCCTGTTTCCATGCTGTAATTGTAATATGGTTATATGGTGGTGGCAAAAGATGGATGTGTGTTTTTCATGATAAAATCTCGATAGTGCTCCGATGTGGCAGTTTTGTCAAACTCCTGTTTCCCTGAGCTTGAATACCTAATGATCAAATGACACCCACTCTATTTACCAAGGGAGTTCTCCTCCATAATCATAACAGCAGTTTATATACCACTACCCTGTTTACATACCACCAGCAGCGAACTATAATCAAGTGCTTGAGATTCTGCATGATGCCATTTCCAAGAAACAGTCCACCCCAATGCATTTCAAATCATAGTACCAGGCTTGTTTGAATAAAACCCTACCCAATTACCATCAGCATATAGCCTGCAGCACCAGAGGACCCACACACTGGACCGCTGTTTAACGAAGATAAGGAATGCCTACCATTCCATGTTCAGAGTGCAATTTGGTGAATCGTATCAATTGGCTGTACTCCTCCTACCTGCATACAGGCAGAGCAGAGGCTAAAGGACAAAGCTTCAGAGATTAGGACAACAGGGGGAGGTCACGGGAGGCAGAGCAGCAGCCTGGGATTGCTTCAAGTAAGTACACCAGGCTGTGTTCAAGGACTCATCTGTGGATCTGAATGAATATACACCATGGTTGTCATGGACTGTATTGAAACAGCTGTAGACAAGTGCGTCCCCACAAAATCATTCAGAGTCTTCCCCAAACATAAACCCTGGATGAACCGTGAAATCACAATCTACTGAGGGCCAGATCAAAGGCATTCAAGTCTGGTGACCAAGAAAGTTACAAGAGGTTCAGGTATGATCTCTGGCAAGCCGTCACATGGGCCAAGTGGCAATACCGGACCTAAACTTGAATTATTGAAGGATTGTCCACAGTTGTGGAAGAGCTGGAGTACTATCACTTCTTATAAAGTTAAATCAAGCAATACAGGTGTCAGCAGGGCTTCACTTCCAGATGAGCTCAATGCCTTCTATGCTTGCTTTGACCATCAAAACATGGAGGAACCATCATGAACTCTTAAAGCCCCCAGTAGTTCTTTGATTTCAAAGCAACACGCACAAAATGCTGGAGGAACTCAGCAAGTTAGGCAGTATCTATGGAAATGAATGGATAGTTGACATTTTTGGCTGAGACCCTTCTTCAGGATACAGTAGTGACATCACCCAGTACCCTTCTTAATTCGCTTTCTGATGGTTTCATTGGGATGTGGCGTGCAAATCATGGATGGATCTCCAATTAAGTTGTAGTTGTCTCAGCCAATCATGCCCCCATAATGCTGGCCCTTTTGTTTTTACAACAGACAAGCTCAATATGACTTGTTGATTGTTGTATTTCACTGTCACGAATGTCAGTCCCAGATGAGTTATCTTTTCTCCAGCATAAGTTCTTAGTTGGATTTCCGCAGGCTTCAGTTTAGCATCTTTGAAATGCCGTTCAAACTTATTTTGTGGAATGACTGAAACAGCCGAACCAGTGTCCAATTCCATTTAAACTAATTTGTCATTCACTTCTGGTGTAAGCCATATTGCCTGCCCATTGTTAATTTTTACACTGTAAGTCTTAAAGCTACACATCCTGTGTCGCTATCATTATCAGATTTTTCATCAACTGCATGCAGATTAGAGTTCTTTTTGAAACTGCAACTTGACTTTTTTATCTTTTTCCCTTTTCTGTGCAGCCCATTTATTTTTGTCTGCCTGACATGGTTTTTGAATGTGACCTGCTTTGTTGTATTTTCTGCAAGTTTCACCTTTAAATCTGCATTTGTTTGGAGTATATGAGCACCAGCCACAATGGTAACACAATTTGTTTGACCAGGCTGGTTTCTGTTTAGATGCTGCAATTTTGTTCAGACTCACGTTTATTCCTGACTGCAAATCAATCGTATCCCTGTCTGTAGTTTCCATTGAAACAGCAATTTCAATAGCTTTTTGAACTGTAAGTTATACTTCAGTTAGGAGCTGCATTTGAATGCTTTCTTTTTAGATTTCACAAACTGAACAATCTCTCAGTGTATCAAGTCCATTATCAAACTGACAATGCTCAATCTCTTCAATTCAACAACATACGCTGAAATGGACTTCCCTTTGTTTGGTTCTGCTTTTGAAACCTAAAGCATTCTGCAATCAACAATGGCTTCAGTTCTAACTATTCCTCCTTCACTCTGCCAATATCAGGAAAGCTCATTTCTGCAGGTTCGGTTGGAGTAGTCAATCTTTGAAGCCATCTATATGCCTTCAAGAAAATTGGCATGCGCTTTTCATTGGCTATTTCATTGGCTTCAGAATACTGTTCCAATAGCTCAATATACATGAACCAATTACCCATTGTGTAATCGAACTTGCCAATTATTTCTGATGTAGGCAGCTATTTCTGATTTTTTTAATGATTATTATCACCCTATCTCATTCTGTATGAACCCTAAATTCTTCTATCTATGGTATTTTTAAAAACTCGATCGTGTCTTCCCTTCCAAAGAATACGTGCTGCTCTATATCGACCTTACTCTTGCTGCATTTTATTTTATTTCAAGTCTCACTGCAGCAGGTCAAGAGACCTGTTGGGTTTGTTTTAAAAATACCTCATCGCCAGTGTTATGTTTTGTAACTTCAAAACAGTGAACTAATTCAAGGAAACACGGGAATCTGAAATGTTTGTGTAACTTCATCTTTAACTTCATGTGAGGTGCGTACGTGTCTTGTAGTAGCATGGTGACATATGCATTCACATATTAATATAATAACCCATAGTGAAATACTTAAATGAACAGGAATGCTTAAGCAACCAATATGTTACTTAAATACTAAATGCACAGATTTGGTGATTTAACATACCAATTCCCGCCTGAGAGGCAACTTGGACCACTCCAGTTTGCTTACCAGTTCAACAGATCCATAGCAGATGCCACCTCATGGGCTCTTCACTCAATCCTGGAACATCAGGGCTGCAAAGATGCGTACAATAGGATGCTCTTTATTGACTACAGCTTGGCAGTCAATACCACCAACCACTCAAAACTAATCAATAAGCTCCAAGATCTTGGCCTCTATGCCCCCTTGTGCAATTGTGCTATACTTAATTTCTTCACTTGCAGACCTCAGTCAGTTTGGATTGGCAACAACATCTCCTCCATGATCTCCATCAGCACAGGTGCACCACAAGGCTGTGTGCTTAGCCCCCTGTTCTACTCATTTTACACTTGTGACTGTGTGGCTAAGCACAGCTCCAATGCCATATTCAAGTTTGCTGATGACACCATTTTCATATGCCAAATCAAAGGTGATGATGAATCAGTATATAGGTGGGATATTGATAATCTGGCTGAGTGGTGCCAACACAGTAGTTCAACGACAATCTCCTACTCAATATCAGCAAGACCAAGGAGCTGATTATTGACTTCAGGAGAGGAAACCAAGAGGTCCATGAGCCAGTCCTCTTTGGAGATGAAGAGGATCAGCAATTATAAATTCCTCAGTGTTATTATTTCGGAGGAACTGTCCTGGGCCCAGAACAGAGGTGCGATTATAAAGACTCTACAGCAGCACCTCTACTTTCCTAGGAGTTTACAAAGATTTGGCATGATATCTAAAACTTTGACAAACTTCTATAGATGTGTAGTGGAGAGTATATTGACTGGCTACATTGCAGCCTGGTATGAAAACATCAATGCCCTTGAATGGAAAATCCTACTGAAAGTAGTTGATATGGCCCAGTTCATCATGGGTAAAACCCATCCCACCACTGAGCACATCTACATGAAACAGTGTTGTAGGAAAGCAGCATCCATCATCAGGGATCCCCCACCACCCAGGACATGCTCCCTTCTCACTGCTGCTATCAGAAAGAAGGTACAGGAGCCTCAGTACCCACACCACCAGTTTCAGAAACAGTTATTACCCCTCAATCATCAGGCTCTTGAACCAAAGAGGATAGCTTCAGTCAACACGAGTGAATCTGCAGATGCTGGAAATAAATAAAAACACAAAATGCTGGCAGAACTCAGCAGGCCAGACAGCATCTATGGGAGGAGGTAGTGACGACGTTTTGGGCCGAACCCCTTCATCAGGGGGGTTGAAGGGTTTCGGCCCGAAACGTCGTCACTACCTCCTCCCATAGATGCTGCCTGGCCTGCTGAGTTCTGCCAGCATTTTGTGTTTTTATTGCTTCAATCAACTTCACTTGCCACATTAATGAAAATGATCCCACAACCTATGGACTCATTTTCAAGGACTCTTCATCTCATCTTATCCATATTTTTTGCTTATATATTATTATTATTTCTTTTTGTATTTCTACAGTTTGTGTCTTTTGCACTCTGGTTGAACTCCTAAGCTGGTGTGGTCTTTCATTGATTCTGTATGGTTATTATTCTATGGATTTTTTGAGTATGCCCAGAGAAAATGAATTTCAGTGTTGAATATGGTGGCATATATGAACTTCAATAATACTTCTACTTTGAAGTTTGAACTTTATATGTATTACCTTCTGTGTAAAAAAAAAGTTGTCCCATCCCTCCCCTATTCTATCTCTTCACATTCCAGGCTGCAAAGCTCCATCCACCTTTTAGAAAACCACTCCACTTTTTTAAAATAAAGTTTGGCTTTTGTCATCTGTGCCCAGAAATGTGCCTGTAGAATTCAGATAATGTTCCCAATGAGTTTTAAACAATTATCCATAAACCATTAAGCATCCTCAAAATACACCATTGCCTGGTCCAATCCCATAGAAGAATGCCATTAAAATTTTATGTTCTGATCATTAGCAGTCAAAGAGAAAAAATTATCAATGGCTTTGTTCACTAAACTGGCCAATAGATGTTCTTTGTTGTCTGTTCAAGGAGATTAATTGGCTGCTTTTTGAGTGCTCACTGAGCTAACAAATCTTTGGCTTTAATATTCTTTAAATCCATAACCCTAGCCATTACCATTCTAAAATTTAGTCCTACAATCTGGCCTGTTCAACATTCCTGACTTTGATTAGTGCTTTTTTCTTCAACCACCTGTTACCAAAACCGTAAAATTTCCTCCTGAATCTTCCAATTCTTAAGATCCTTATTAAAGTCTTAATATCTCCTGAAGTTAAAAAGAAAACAAAGTACTGGAACAGGAAATATTCAGAGGGTCATGCAGCACCTAATGTTTCAGAGGCACTGATCTTCCATAAGAACTGGAAAGGTATTAAAAGCAGTGGATGTTATGTTGTGGAGATAAGGGGGTTGTGGTGGGGAGGGGGGGAACAAAGGCAATGTCTAAAGGAGGACCGCCATTGTCCAGGTAGTGCAATATTTTCAATCCTAATTCAAGGTGTTGACCTGAAACGTGAGCAATCTCTTGGCCTCTTCCGATGCTACTGGACCTGCCGAGTTCTTCCAGTAATTCGCTTTTTGCTCAGCCAATCTAGATATTTCCTCTGTTCTCTCTATGCACTCCCCCAACCCCACTGTGACTTAAAACACTCTTGTTTTCTCTCTCCTAGTTCAGCTGAGGGATCTTCAGCTTAAAACAACAACTTTGTTTCTCTGAGATGCTGCCTGACCTGCTTAGTACTTCTGGCACTTTGAAACCTTCCATTTTAAAAATGGAAGCTTTCTACACCTTTATTTTATTTTATTTTTTAATATCCCCTGAGGTGGTTTCGTCTTAATTTTAAAGTCCTTACTTCTTTTTCACAACAAGTACACTTTTCAAATCCAAATTACTTCTCAACTTCCACCTTACTGAGGCCATTGCTGTGGTGCCAGTGCTGTGGGAGAAGTTCAGTGGAGTCCAGGGATACCATGCCAACCAATAACCTCTGGGAGAAAATATGAATGTGCAACAGGTAAGACAAACCTAATACAGGATCTTTCTAGGGGTTAATGAATAAAGAATGCGGTGTGAGTTGGGGAATGAAAGGAACCCCATGGCACAGAATACGCTGCCAAAGTAAGAAGTTCATTAATGCTCACCATATTATTGCGTAAATAGACCAGCATCATGTAGTGAAGAGGAATTATTCATGGGATCTGAACCCCATAAACTATGGATGATAGCACCTCCAGGCATAAAACTGCAGTTAACTCCCAATCACACAGGAGACCCACGAAGTTGCTGCTTTTGCACTTTAATTGCCCATTAAACTCATTTCAGAGATGGCCAGTGCTTAATAGTGTGCATGCATTTTAATGAGGAGATTTATGATTCCGCATTGCCACTCAGCCTCCCTGAGACAGGGAAGGAGTAATGGAAGCTCTCGAGCCTGGTTCTGCAGTTGTAAATTACTGTAGGTCTTTAAATTCCTTTCCATCTATTTTTACTTGCATATTTAATTCAGTCATTCTGATTTGCTCCAGTCCAGTCATTCTTCCGTTTTTCTCTTTATCATTAAATCCTGATAATTAAGGTAAAAGTGAAAATGAAGATACTTCAGAACCTAGTCAAATCCTTCTTGGACGGAGTTAAGATGGCGCCAAATGACGACCTCTTCAAGCTCATCTGCGGAAACAGCTTAAATTGCTCTTCTCAATGTCTCTTTTTACCTTTTCAAGGTGGTTGGGGTTTTATCGAGGTCCCTGATCTGCAACAGCACTCAAAACTGCGTTTTTTCCCCCCACAATGATCAGTTTCACTGACTGACCAGCTGCTTTCCAGCGTTCTCCAGGGGTGGCATGGAAGATGCTGGGATGCGGCCCTACGTGGACAACTGATTCCAGGCCGTACAAACAAGCTGGATGAACTCAGCAGGTCGGGCAGCATCCGTTGAATCCGTTGATTCCAGGCTGGTGCTGCTAACTGAGGCATCAAGGGAAAAGGAACACCAGGATTTTCTGGCGGCGGATGCTGTGGACAAAGATCTCTGTAGTCGAGCGACCACACTCTTTCTTTATCTTAATCATGGGGAGAGTTTGCTGTCGATTCTCCAGTGGGAGAATCTCAGAATAAAAAGCAATGTAGCAGACTACAACATTATAACAGCAACTGTTAGACTCCCCTTTCACTGTGACACCTCTCTGTCCTTTGTTAGTGAGAGAGAATCTGCGGCATGTTGAACTGTCAGGTAAACAATAGCTTTCATTGACTGCAGATCATGGTGTCTCTTTGGGGCTTTTGCTATTGCTTTGTGGGTGGAGGGGAAGGGGGAATAGAAACATAGAAACATAGAAAACCTACAGCACAATCCAGGCCTTCGGCCCACTAAGTTGTGCCGAACACGTCCCTACCTTAGAAATTACTAGGCTTACCTATAGCCCTCTATTTTACTAAGCTCCATGTACCTATCTAAAAGCCTCTTAAAAGACCCTATCATATCTGCCTCCACCACAGTTGCCGGCAGCCCATTACACGCACTCACCACTCTCTGACAAAAAAACTTACCCCTGACATCTCCTCTGTACCTAGTCCCCAGCACCTTAAACCTGTGACCTCTTGTGACAACCATTTCAGCCCTGGGAAAAAGCCTCTGACTATCCACACGATCAATGCCTCTCATCATCTTATACACCTCTATCAGGTCACCTCTCATCCTCTGTCGCTCCAAGGAGAAAAGGCCGAGTTCACTCAACCTATTCTCATAAGGCATGCTCCCCAATTCAGGCAACATCCTTGTAAATCTTCTCTACACCCTTTCTATGGTTTCCACATCCTTCCTGTAGTGAGGCGACCAGAACTGAGCACAGTACTCCAAGTGGGGTCAGACCAAGGTCCTATATAGCTGCAACATTATGTTGATGCTTGCTGCTACTTGTATGGGGAGGGGGGAGAGGGGTTTTTGGGGTTCTAACATTTTTCTGTCATTCGTTCCTTTGGGGTTCTTCTGTTTCTCGTGGATGTCTGCAGACTAAGTATTTCAGGTTGTATCGTGTATACTTTCTCTGATAATAAACTGAACTATTGAACCATGGAAATTCAACCAGAAATATTAACTCTGTTTCATTATTCACAGATGTTGCCTGATCTGCTGTGTGTTTCTTGCCCTGTCTATTTTTTCATGTCAGATTTTCTTATCAACGATTGAAGTGATATGTTATAGACACCCCGTTCACTAAGGTGCCAGCTAGTCTCTTGTTGATCTGCTACCAACTTTGACGTCAGTCAACTAAGAGGGGGTGAAGAGTGGGAGAGCCTGTCTAAGTATGGGGCACTCCGCGAGGAACCTGCTGCAGGACCTTTGCATTGTGTCCATTAAATCACTGGGAAGTTGATGAAGTTTCCACACAGTGTAATCTTCCTCTGCCTAGATTAAAGTTCAAAGTAAATTTCTAATCAAAGTACATATGTGAGATTTGTTTTATTGTGGGTATTCACAGTAAATACAAGAAACTCAATAGAATCAATGAAAGATCGCACCCAACAGGACAAACAATTAACATGCAAAAGAAAACAAACTGTAAGAAGGAAAGAATAATTAATAAATAAACAAATAAATAAATAAGACCATAAGACACAGGAGCAGAATTAAGCCATTCAGCCCATCAAGTCTGCTCCACCATTTTGTTGTGGCTAATCCATTTCCCTGTCAATCCCATTCTCCTGCCTTCTTCCCATAAGCATCTTGACTAATCAAGAGCCTATCAACCTCCACCTTAAATACACACAATAACCTGGCCTTCACAGCCACCTGTGGCAGTAAATTCCACAGATTCACCACCTTCCAGCTAAAGAAATTCCTCCTCACCTCCATTCTAAATGGATGTCACTCTGTTTTGAGGCTGTACCCTCTGGTCCTAGACACCCTCAGTAGAGGAAACATACTCTGCACATCCAATCTATCTAGGCCTTTCAACATTCAATATGTTTCATTCTTCTAAATTCCAGCAAGTAAAGGCCCAGAGCCATCTATCACCCTTCATACGATAAGCCTTTAATTCCCAAAATCATACTCGCAAACCTCTCTGAACCCTCTCTAATGTCTGCACATCCTTTCTAAAATAAGGGCCCCTAAATTGCTCATAATGCTCCAAGTGAGGCCTCACCATTGCTTTAGAAAGCCTCAACTTTACAGCTTTACTTTTATATTCAAGTCCTCTCAAAATAGAACCATAGAACACTACGGCACAGTACAGGCCCTTCAGCCCTCCATATTGTGCCAACCCATATAATACTTAAAATAAAGTACTAAACCCACACTACCCCATAACCCTCCATTTTTCTTTCATCTATGTGCCTGTCTAAGGGGCTCATAAATACCTCTAATGGTTTAGCCTCCACCACCATCCCTGGCAAGTCATTCCAGGCACTTACAACCCTCTGTGTAAAAAAACTCACCCCTGATGTCCCCCCTAAACTTCCCTCCCTTAAGTTTGTACCTATGCCCTCTGGTGTTTGCTATTGGTGCCCTGGGAAACAGGTGCTGACTATCCACCCTATTTCTGCCTCTCATAATCTTGTAGACCTCTATCAGAATGAACGCCAATATTCCATTTACCTTCCTCGGTATTGACTCATACTGCAAATTAACTTTTAGGGAATCCAGCACATGGACTCCTAAGTCCCCTTAAAACTCAGATTTTTAGATATTCTCTTCATTTAGAAATAGTCTTTGCTTTTACTCTTTCTACTAAAATGCATGACCATACATTTTCCAACACTGCATTCCATTCATCACTTTGCCCATTCTCCTAATTTGTCTGAGTCCTTCTACAGCCTCTCTGCTTCCTCAACATTACCTGCCTCTCCACCTACTGTAATTTTGTATCGTCCATGAACTTGGTCACAAAGCCATCAACTCTGCCACCCAAATCATTGACATACAACATAAAAAGTAATGGCCCCAACACTGACCCTTGCGGAACACATTTGGCCAGCCAGCCAATCAGAAAAGGCTCCTTTTATTCCCACTCTTTTCTTCCTGCCAATCAGCCAATGCTCTATACATGCTAGTATCTTTATATGCTAGTAATACCATGGGATCTTATCTTGTTAAGCAGTCTCATATCAAAAGCCTCCTAAAAATCCAAGAACACACCATCCACTGGCTCTCCTTTGTCAATCCTGCTTGTTATTTCCTCAATGAATTGTAACGTATTTGTCAGGCAAGATATTCCCTTCAGGAAACCATGCTGACTTTGGTCTATTTTATCATGTGCATCCAGGTACACTAAAACCAGTGAATGTGTTCTCCACCACACATCTATAGCAGTTTGTCTGAGTTTCAGATGATATGCCAAAACTTTGCAAGCTTCTAAGAAAGTAGAGATCCTACTGTGCTTTTTTTTTGTAATGGCACTTACGTGCTGGTCCCAGGACAGATCCTCTGAAATGATAACACCAAGGAATTTAAAGTTGCTGACCCTCTCCACCTTTGATCCGCTGATGAGGACTGGCTCATGGACCTCTATAAGTGAGGAAATCCAAAATCTAGTTGCACAGGGGTCTCATTTAGCCTTTTATGATTATTATTATTATTATTAGGTATCAGTTACCCCTTAACTTGAGTGTTCTCAACAATTGTGAGAGCAGTGGACAATTGTGAAATGGCAATAAGGTTATAGTCCAGGGGGTGATAGGTCCGAATCCAAAAGCAAAGACAAAATGAAAAGGAGGAAATATTACAATTCCTATTTCCTTGTGCATCATCTGTAGTGATGAGTTTCTTCGAAGGCTATTGCCCTCCACCAATAGCAAAAATGGGAATTCAGTCCAACAATTGGGAAGTACATTCTTTACTCTGAACCTGACGTCAGTAATGATTTTCACATTTGGAAATCATTTTAAAACACACCTTAAATATTTGACTTCATTTATGGTATCTCTGTGATGCTTATATGGGCAGGATTTTTAGTAACTTTTCCCAGCAGTTTTGTGTAGCCAATATGAGGCTCCATGATGAATGAGGGGGCATGTTGCAGTGGGTGACTCTGCTAGTACTGACTCGCTCTACCTCAGTACTAGATTCCACACGCAGTGGGACTTGCCCTTTGCTCCTATTCTAGGTTAGAGCTGGCTCGTGATATGCAAGGGCTTTCCTCTCAGCTAAGGCAGCAGATGGTATGCTTGCCTTCATTGAGGGAGGTTCAGACTACAGGAAAAAGGATGTCTTACTATCATTATACATCACCTTCCTGAAACCAAACCTGTATTATGTGCAGTTTTGGTCTCCTCACCTAAGGGGATATAGGCTTGCCATAGAGGCCATGTAATGAAAATTCTTCAGTCAAATTCCTGGTGGGGCTACCATTTAGGAGAGATTATGTTAACTAAGCCTATAATCACTAGAGCTTAGAGGAATGAGTATGGATCACATCAAAATGACCATATTTCTGACAGAGTAGGACAGACTTGATGATGAGAGATCTAGGACAAGGCAACACAGTCTTAGAATACAGTGAATACTATTTAGGACTATGAAAAAGTAAAATTTCATTGCTCAGAGGATGGCATACCTGTAGAATTCTCTACCACCAAAGCCTGTGCTAGAGAAAGAAGTAAATACTGGAATTATCAAGACATAGAAAACATGAAGAGGGATGAGGAGAATATGAATATTGAGATAGAGGATCAGTTATTTTCATACTGAATGACAGAGCTTGCTCAAAGGGATGAATGATCTGATCCCTCTAGTGTAAATGTTTTTCATTGTGCTTTCAATGGAGATATTACAATAGTGAGGAAGATAAGGGATATGATTCTACTTTCTTTTTAAATTCAGTATTTGTTTTAATAAATTTCAAGTATGACAGACATTCAGATGACGTTTGCACAGTACTGTATAGTATGTCTTTCCAGTTACCAAATAACAGATAATACTACTGAGCTAATAGGATGCTGAATACTCTTGTTTCTGTTTCCCAACTAACTTTCAGTTTTAACCAGTACACAGTACTGTACAAAAGTCTTAGGCACCCTAGTTAGATATATGTTTTCTGACTTCTTCACAGTACTATAACTGTTTAGTATGTTTCCTAGTGGTCACAGTATGTATGTGCTGTTGTTCAGTGTGTTCCCCAGTGATTACAATTTTTTGAATCATTCTGGAAAGCTCTGGAATCTTCTCTAGTGTTGCATTATTTGAATAGGGGCCATCTGATTGGTTGACTCTTAACTGCAAATTTGAATGGAATGTTTCTTATCTATGTGGTATATAACAGCTCTGCCACCATTTGTTTCTCTCCCTTTCTAGTTCCTGCTCCTGTCACTGTCCATTTCCAATTTTCTTTTTTTCCTAATAGTACTTAATAAAATGATCATGAGGCAACAAGTTTTATGCCTCATTTCTGACTGTTGAAAGAACCTTGGATTAAAAACATCAGAATCCAACAAAAGCATCAAAAGCTGCGAAGATCTCTAACAGACAGCTAGTTCTGGATGACCCGTGTTACATTTCATTGATCTCTGGCACTGCCTATGATTCAGCATGCAGCCTCAAACAGTAAGGCCACCTTTTGCAAAGCCAGTATGGTACATGTGACTGTCACTGTATAAATCTGGCACCCCCTACTCAGCAAGACATAGAGCCATGAATAATGGCCTTTTAATGAGGAAATTAAACTTTTCCCTTGAATTCAGTTGAGAAAAATGTGTTAGATATAAGCAAAAGAAGTGCTTTAAAGGGCAACAGAAGATCACAGCAAAATTGATTCAGACAAGTTGTTCATTAAGGCAAAGTAATTTAATCCATCCCAAATGCAGGTTACAAGAAAGTGAAATCAGGCTGACCCTTTCCAAACAAAGACTAATAGGGTAAAGGAACATATTATCATAAGGTAAGCCCTTAGAAGCATTGGATAAATGTGATGTATGGTAATTTGGATGTAATTCTGAGTGGGATGTATTGAGAGGCATATCAAGAAGGAAGCTTGAGATCTATAAGAATGGATAGTTTTGTGGGTGTTAATAGACTTCTTCTTTTCTTAAGTGGCAAGTATATGATGTCTCACTGTAAAGGAAATTGGATCATGCTGACTGAGTGAGCTACTGAAAAAGGAACCCACCTCATTACAGCTTCCTGTGGATGAAAGCGCATCACTGGCTTATTCACCTTTCAGAATGTCAGCTTGCTTTCTCTTGCAGAGCCGCCTCTGACACCACCTCCGCCACTTTCTCTCAGTGGACTTCTTTCAGCAGTGTTTGCCAATTTGTTCACTGGAGCACTGGCCCACGGCAGAAAATGTAAGAGAGCTGAACACACACTAGCAGTTCCGGCTGCTTATGCTGGTGTTAATGACATGTCTCCCTTGGCATCTTTGCTTAACCTACTCCCAATGATATAACTTTTGATATTTCCTTAAAGGAACACATTGAGCAAAGCAACAAAAATGAGCAGAAAGTAGTGATTGTATTTGTGGTAATTCTATGAACAAAAATCTAATTTGCAATATAGTTTGAAAATTTCATGAAGTCATGAATGTCACCTAATATAAATGCTTAAATGTGAATGTAAAATTTCCCCCTTCCCTCATTCCTCTATTTCCCACTCTGACCTCTTACCTCTTTTCACCTGCCTGTCACTTCTCCCTGGGTCCCCTCCTCCTTCTTTTTCTCCTATGGTCCACTCTCCTCTTCTAAACAATTCTTTTTATTCCAGACCTTGACCTTTCCAGCCCACCTGGCTTCTGCTTTCACCTTCCAGCTAGCCTCCTTCCGCTCTCCCCCATCCTATTATTCTGGTATCTTCCCCCTTCCTCAGTCCTGAAGAAGAGTCTCAGCCCGAAACATCATCTGTTTCTTCATTGCCATAGACGCTGTCTGATCTGCTGAGATCTTCCAGCATTTTGTGTGTGTAAAATCCTGCAGCTGTTGCAGAATTGAAAATACTCAAAAGGCCAGGCAGAGTCTGTGAACTGGATGGGGAGGGGAGGACTTAAAGAAAGAAGGAAAGAGAGAGAGAACTGCAAAGAGGGAGTGACGAGCTTGAGGGTGGATAAGGAAGAGAGAAAGGGAGGGAAGGGAGTCAGAAGGTTTGAAAAAAGCATAGAATAGAGGGGAGAAGAAAAAAGGAAATGAGAACAAAGGGTAAAAGAGTAAGAGACAGGCAGAAGGGGTGATAAGAGGAAAGAGAGCAGAGCAGGAAAGGCAAAGAGGTTTAAGAGAAGAGAAAAGGTAGGGATATATAGGGAGGGAGTGGGAGAGAAAGCGACAGAGAGGGACAGGGAAAGTAGATAGAGGTAAGGAGAAGGAGAAAGAGTGAGAAAGAGGGAGCGAGAATGAGAAATAAAGGCCAAAGATACACAAAGACTGAGAAAAATAATTAAAATATTGTGTGGTTTCCAGTTCTGTTGAACAGTCTATAACCTGACATAAACTCTGTTCTCTGCCTGGTGTGCTGTGTGTTTCCAGAATGTTTTGCCTGTGAGTGAGGTGGAAAATTCTCCTGTTCTGATCAGCAAAAGCTGACCAACAATGAGAAAACATTGATGTAGACCCCATTGCTAAAGCCTGAAAAAAAAAACAGCTCAAAATTAATATCTACAAGATAATAAAGAAAATAATTTCACTGGATATGCTTTAGGCTATGAGCTACTGAATTCAACTAATGGCGATTCTCTTATTTCCTTCAATGAATGTCAAACACCAACTGAAGTTGAGGAAAGATGTATTTTTTCCTAGGAGCGTGCTATTTCCCAGCACTGCTCTGAGCTTCCCACAGTCTCTCAACCAGTCCCTATACATTACCTTATACTGTTCCTGCACTTCCACCAAGAAAACAGCTTGGCAACTCGCTGTTCTGCCCTGGGGTACTTTTCTACGGCTTCTCTTGCCTCTTCCCTCTCCAATTCCTGCCCCAGGTTGTTTTCCTCTGCAGTGCCATCTCTGCTAAGCTGTGGCATTGTTTTCTCTACCAAGTTCTCTCTTCTTCCTCACTCCCAAAACCACAGCAAGGTCAGCAGCATTCCTTCAGTGGAATGCTACAGTCCTTTCCCTGAAGAAGTTTTTGCAGTGATGTCAATTCACACAAAGAGATGAATCCCTTGGATTTTGTTGGCCAAGAGAAATATATGAATACAGTTAAAATCCAGATCAGTTATAATATATCCAAGGTACTGGAGCCAAATAGCTGGTTACTTGTTCCTGTGGCAACATTTCACTCCATAACCCCTGACCTTTCCCAAACACTCACCTACCACCATTCCTCGGGACAGAAATAATTTCCACCCACGCTGCCTAAGAATAGAGCGTTCCTTAAGCTCATCTTCACCAACCTCAGCATGGGATCCCTGCGTGTCAGGGTCAGTACAAGTGCATGTGCAAAGCTCAGAAGGAATTACAAAAAAAGACTAAACTAAATGGGAGCTTAGGAGCAGATCACAGGCAGAAATGGAGTAAAAGGAACTTTCTCAACTTAGTTAGCTCCATCATGGGTACTAGCCTTCATAGTATCCAAGACATTTTGCACTACTTATTTAATTTAACAATTAAATATATGTATATTTTTTTTCCTTCACAGTTTTTATTTTTCTCTATTAATAGATATTGCATTGTGCTGCTGCCACAAAGACAACAAATTTCACGTTCGGCACGGACTAGAAAGGCCGAGATGGCCTGTTTCCGTGCTGTAATTGTTATATGGTTAGATGACTTATGCCAGTGATATAAAATCCGATTCTGGTTCTGAAGGAGAGAATTGGGTAGGTTGAGTGCAGATTGGTGTGTACTTCAATTTGTGGCAAAGACTCGATTTTTTATTTATTGAGATATGTCGTGGAGTAAGTCCTTCCAGCCCTTCAAGCCATGCTGCTAAGCAAGCCCAGCCTAATCATGGGACAATTTACAACCACCAAATAACCTATCATCTGGTGTGTCTTTGGACTCTGGGGGAATCCAGAGCACCAGGAGGAACCCTCGTGTTCCTGGAGAGCATGTACAAAACTCCTTACAGGCGGCGGTGGGACTTGAACCCACGTACTCTCTACTGTAAAGCATTGTGCTAATCAGTACACAATTCTGGGCTGCTCCACTAGCTAATGAGAATGGAGGCATCTGTCCACTATCATGCTACACATGGAGTGGCGAGTTTGCAGACCGAGTGTCTTTGTTACACTTCTCTTTGTAGCATGACATCACCCACCCCCCCCCCCCCCTCACTTGCTGCCACCCACCCAGTTCAGAACACAGAACAGCACTGTTGCTAAAAGCCTTTTCATCCTCAGCCAGAGCAGGAGCCACACTGAAGAATGTTTTGAACTGTGAGCAGACTGTGTATCTCGTGGACAGTCCCCGATGGAAGTGACATTTTTCATGCAAAACTGACAATTAATGAAAGCAAAGAGAAGTTAAAAAAAACCTGAGCTATTTGAAAGCAAAGGAACAAAAAGGTAAGACTAGGAAAATGGACAGTCTGGAAATGCTGGTTGTGAAGACAAGTGAAGTTGTTACTTTTTGTTTTATCAGGGTGGTACCAGCTTCTAAACCGTCAGTGGCCTTTTATACCATCAACATTGAGGAAGCAGCCAAACCCAACTTAAAGGTCCAGGTGTTCAAAGATCCCAGCTATTCAGATATCAGGGGCTTCTAATATGTTAATCAGTCCTATGGCAAGGCTAATATGTAGATTTCCAGTTTAGTTTTGGACAGACCATCACCTGTACAGATCAGTGCTCCGTCAGTTCCTTGGGCTGTCTCGCAAAAGTAAAACTCAAATTATTCTTGTAGACTCCCAGAGGATGTAGAAATCATTCCTTTATTCATGACAGATTTGGTTATAAAATGAGATAGAGAGCCAACATTTATTATTAAGGTACAGGCTATCACAGCAAGCATCAACCCCATAAGATACAAGTGCACATGAAAATCAAAGCAAGATCCAGCCTCTGCATAAGTGAAGGCGAACAGTGAGTTTTACAATACTGTATCTCTCCCTCTCTTTGGCAAACAGCTAATAAAATAAATAAATGGTAGTGTTACTTAGCTCCTCCTCCTGATCAGTTTGTCTTATTATATATTGTCTTATTTCCTTGTGTTCATATAGTGAGGCTGTGATGAATGATGCAGTTGCTAACACTAATGCAGACATTATTCAGAAGTCACTGTGGATTCTAATCTCTAAATCTAAAACTAATTTCAAATGAAGTTAATTCATAACTCAAAGATTAAGCATAGTTTCAGCAAGCTTATTTACATAAAGCCATTGCACAGATAGATTTGACGTCAACTCCTTTGGCATGTTAATAACTACTTCCCTGGACCATGTGATACAGTGGAGACTGGATTCTTTAGCAGGGTGCATTATTAGAGGGAGGAAATAGGCAGCAATCTAGGTAAGAATGTGCTTCAACACACACAAAATACTGGAGGAACTCAGCAGGTCAAGCAGCATTTATGGAGATGAATAGATAGTTGACACTTCGGGCCGAGGCACTTCTTCAGGACTGAGAAGGAAAGGGGAAGATGCCAGAAAAAAAAGGTGGGACTATGACTATCCATTCATTTCCATCGATGCTGCCTGAATTGCTGTGTTCCTCCAGCATTTTCTGGGGGTTGCTTTGGATTTCCAGCATCTGCAGACTTTCTTGTGTTTAAGAATGTGCCAATTCAGAAACCATCCGTGAAGGACTGTGGCTGAGCATCTGAAAGGGGAGAATGGGAATTGGTGTGGAAAGGGAGCTGATTAGGACAATCAGCGGTGTTATGAAGCAGAGACTGGAAGGGTGTGGGGGAATAAATGGGGGTGGGAGGAATGATTTGAGTTATAGGGTAATACATGTGCCTCCTTTGCAGAAGGTGATCTAAATGAAATGGATATTCAACACCTAATAATATAGGCAAGTTGACAATGAAAGAATTGATAAATTACTTCTTTGAATCGTGGAGCAGGTGGGTCATTAGCAGGGTACAGTAGTCAGGTACAGCAGGCTGAATGTGATAACTTGTTGTAAGCCGAGGTGGGAGCAAACAGTAGCAACCGAGAATCTACACGGTGCATTGACAACCACTATCAGAGCTCCACCTGACTGACTGCACAAGAAAATGTGTCAAGTCTATTAAGATCTTGCTGCCTGCCAGTGCTTTATGAACAGAGAACAATAACAGACCATTAATGAGTTCAGAGATGTTTCTGTCTGCACAGGTAATCTGATGGATGAATTTAATGTTGAAGCACAAAGGAATGACTGCCCAACAAGGTGAAAAGCCAGTCACACAGCAAGGAACCTGCAACTGCTAAGATCATCATAGCCATGTTGCTATGGTGATGCTCAAATCACAAAGACTTGAATAAAGTCATCAAGATGAAACATTCTGATGACTAGCCAAGAAAAGTTAATCACATGTTTGGCTGGGTTTAATTATTTCTACACCTGCAATGCTAGCCCAGAGGAACTATCAGGTCAGCTAATGTATCGTCTGTGTTTGTTGGGTTAATGTGGTGCTTAACCAGCATCAAAACTGTTTGCATCCAATTTAGTATCAGACTGATTCATGGACTACTCCAGAAGAGCCTATTCCTTGCACTGCCAATCATTGAGGGGAAATTGTGTGTGAGAAGTCAGGTACAATGACACATCATCTGCACAATACATGCAAAAGGGATGTATGCAGAGGACTATACATCTCAGTTGATGGCACACCATGTGGTGGTGTGACCAGAGGCTAATGCTCAGATACTGCCCCACCCCTCTCAGCCTGAACAAGCCTCCACCCAGAATCTTGACAATCCCTTTGCCTTCACAAATTCTATTCCACCAGCAGTTTGCGTGTTTTATTTGGCTAAAAGCGTAGAAACTGAGCTTCACCATTTCTTGAAGCACTGAATGTACAACTTAGCAGCAAAATCCATTCAGATTCCTCACAACAAAAATAGGAAATGATCAAAAATAATTTTTAAAACAGTGTTAGGGTCGATTACACTCAAAAACATACCAAGCTATCTAAGGCATTGGAATTAGATTCCAGTCAATTTGTTCATGCAAGTTCAAACCCCACTGCTGACAAGATCCTTCATTCCTTTTGGGCTAATGTTCATGTTTCCATGCTGTCCTTTTCTAAGAGTGCTTGTAATGATAGCAGGATAGTTGTGGGTTGAATCCTATTAGCTCCAATTTATTTCTGCGAGGACAGCAATGGAAGCTTAGTGATGGAATTAGTCAAATATCTGACAAAACGTTTTGGAGGAAAAGTGACATTTGCATGTCCTAATTTTGCCATGATTTCACCAAGAAATTATTGCTAGTATGATCTACTCAAGGTTAAACTGATTTTTGTGTGATTTGCATATAAAAATTGGACACTAATGTGCCCAATGTGCTGCACTGGAAGTAAGGCTGAATACTGATCAGGTGCTGTTGTATGCCAGCATATCATGCTCTGACAGCATTCTAATCAACAGAGCCGGAATCAGGTCCAGAATGCGAAGGCATCACCACTCATGAATAAGAAGCAGCTGAAACATTTTACAGCTATGTTTGCTTACCTAACCGAGAGAACACCACTTCTCTGTGAAAGAAAATGAACAGGTCAGCGTCTGCTTCAGGGGAGTGTTGGTGCCTTCAGTACTTGATCCCAAAACAGCTGGTGCAGGTTGCTCAGGGGAAGTGAGAATAGGTAGAGTTCTCCAATCCAAAGCACCAGTTTATTGGCCTGGCCACACCCATATTCAAAACTCAAGATGGCCCAAATGAACAGTGTCAATTATAACACCTCATTGGATCCATTAGGTAACGTTGGTTTCTCGAAGACTTTGAGTATTCCCAAGAGAGTGCTGGATTGCCAGAGGGATGCCCAAGGAGACTCAGAGAGAGGCACACTAAACTCATCACCAATAATTATCAATAAAGTTAAAACTTGATCTTTCAGGCCTCCAAAAATGTGTTTGTTCCATCTCATTAAGCAAGAGCACATTTGCCTCTCCAAAGGCCAACAAATTCACTTGCGTGGTGCATGTATTGTTGATTAAGAATAATAATGGTTAAGACAGGGGTTCCCAAACTATTTTATGCCATGGATCCTTCCAATAAATAGAGGGGTCCATGGGCCCCAGGCTGGGAACCCCTGCTTACAGGTCTCATCCGTTTAAGGATCATGTGATCTGACTAGCTGCACTCTGAGTTGTTTTGTAGAATACTCTAAAAACTTGAGTAGGTAAACTAGCGAAGTAGTAGTCAGGGTACCACGATGATGTAGCAGGTAACTCAAACCTATTACAGCTTGAGGCGTCAGAGTTCAGAGTTCAGCTCCGGCATCCTGTGAAAGCAAGTTTGTATGTTCCTGCCCATGTGCTCTGCTTTCCTCCCACAGTCCAAAGATCTATCAGTTAATTGGTCACTATGAATTGTCCCCTGATGGGGTTAGGGCTGGGCAGCACAGCTCGAAGTGCCGGAAGGGTCTGTTCTGTACTGTATCTCTAACTAAATAAAAATAAAGAAGGTATATGACACGTTTGTGTTCACACTATGGACTTAGAGAATGCATCAAGAAGCGATGCATTCACGTATGCATTCATTGCTACGGAAACAGGCTATGAATCAAGAAGCTCTGTTGCAGTTGTATAAAACTTTGGTTAGGCCACACTTGAAGTATTCGGTTCAGTTTTTGGTCAGCCCGTTGCTGAAGGGTGTGGAGATGCTGGAGAGGGTTCAGAAGAGGTTTGCCAGGACACTACCTGGATTAGAGGGTAATAGCCATAACAAGCAGTCGGACTAATTTGGGATTATTTTCTCTGGAGCCTGAGAAGCTGAAGGGAGACCTGACAGGAGTTTATAAAATGATGAGAGGTATAGATAGGGGAGACTGCCAAAATCATAGTATCTATCAGGGTGAGAATGGATCATTTTAAGGGAGATGTATGGGGCAAGTCTTTTTTTACGCAGAGAGCAGTACGTACCCAGAATGCATTGCTGGGAGTGGAATGGAAGCAGATACAATAATGGCATTTAACAGGTCCATGAATACGCAGGGAATGGAGGGATATGAATCACATGCAGGCAGAAGGGATTAGTTTAACTTGGCATCATGCTGAACACAGACATTGTGGGTCAAAAGACTTGTTTATGTTTCACACATCCCATGTGTATGTCAATCCATTCTGCCACAGATATTTGTTGAAGTTAAAAACACATTGAGTACCTCTACTGTAGCATTTGGACACCTCTGTGTCACCAAAAGCATCAATTATAAGGCAGAGCTAGAGATCTAAACAGAATACCTCTTCCGGAAGGCCATAATTCGCAAACAATAGTAGCATCAACATCACAGAAAGTTCATTGTACATTTATGTCACCATATACAACCCTGAGATTCATTTTTTATGGGCATACAATATGGTACCATCACCTATAGACTCAATGTACATAATCATACTGCACAATGGAATGAGGATAAATAGACCCACCACCAAGAAAAGTGATAGTAACACGTGGAATCAGAAGATATATGCCGAATCTGGAACTGGGCTTCTGCTTGGCTAAACCACACGTGTGGTCGCAGTGTCCAGAAAGTCGGCAGTTTTAGCGAAACTGCGTGAACAGATGAAGAGTCGGTCATCTTTGGTCCAAATCCCGATTGGACCGTCGGGGTCACCAATGTAGCGATGTACTACATACAGAGCTAGAGACAACGACATGCAGTCGCTAAGTCGTTTTGAGACTAGTTTATTCAAACTTTGCGGCGCTGGCATTTAATCCCTAGCGCCCACCCTCTCTGGGCGGGAATGACATCAGAGGTGCAGTAGTAAAGGCTCCCCCCGCGCGCTGGCTATTTGTGAGCCGGTTCGCCTGCGCAGAAAGTGGGTCGCCTGCGCAGAAAGTGGGTCGCCACAAGACAATCAAAATGGCTGGTACTTCTATCGGATGACGGTGGTTACTATTAAGTATAGGAGCCCTCAATTAGTACATCAGAAAGACATAAATGTTTTATTTGAGTAAATAATGCAGAGGACGAGGGTGCTCAGGGCAAGTCCATTCCCAAATACAAGGTGATTATGTTACTGATAGGCTCAGACACTTAGGTAATGAAAGTGAGTTGGTTTCTGTGACAAAAAAGGTGGAGGAGGGCAGTGGGTGGAATAAAAGGAAGAAATGTAATAAAGTGAAATGATGTGGCCACTTAGACAAACTTGCTGTCCCCCTTTCTGCGTTGTGATGAAGCACCTTTGACCTGAATTACTAACTGTTTCTCTTTCGTGCTCAAGCTTTCCAGAATATTTTATTTTTATTTCAGATTTCCATCTGGAATTTTTTTTAAAGCTTCAAGCACTTTGTAAAGTCCTGAAAGGTTCAATAAGCATGCAAATCGCTTTCAGCCGCACACCACTTCAATACTGCAGCAGCTGCAGTAAACTGGCTTTTAAGCCTTCCAGCATACTGTCTAAACTTTGGTTGTTAACTGTTGTTAATAGCAGCAGTGCAGCCAACTGCTTGCTCAACTTGATGCGGTTATTTAGTTACCAGCGAGGGTACCGTTCCACAGTCAGACTTTCCCAAATGAGTGTCTTCCTCAGTATAAATGGGGTCGGACAGAATCCTATAATTATTGCTTTCAGACCCGCACCCTAAAGAAAATTAAGATCTGCCATATACCGTAGCTACTGAAGTCTTTATTTACCCCTTTCAAGCAATGAAGAACCTTTGCCATTTTGAAGCGTATTTGATCGGAAACATTTTAAGCTGTGAATTTCTGATGCCAGAATTTTTTAATTAAAAATCTACAGCCCCTTAGATACCCATTCAAATGAAAAAAAGCATCTTATTTGCTAATCATAGTGCATAAAGGCTGAGAACCCGTTGCAAGGTTCAAAGGTCACCAACTCAATATTGCTGGCTGCAGTCGTGTTACAACATCATTTAGTCAACGCACCCTAATAAGCGTGTCGCGAATTAGGTCAAAATCACTAACTTTGTCACATACTCCTGATTAATGCAGGCTGCTTATGCTAATGCAAGTCTCAGCTGGTTAAAAGCTGGCAGCTGGAGTGTGTACACAGACCAGGGCTGATCCCCCATCAGCTGCTTGTTGTGCTGTAGCAGATGTGCCTCAATTACAGGGCCATTTTCCCTTCAGCTGTTATCTACCAGCCTTGCTTAAATTGTAGGGCACTTGCAGAACCCTCCCCCTCAACCCCGCAGCATAGATCGGTCTGTTCTGATACAATATGTATGCAAACACAAGCAGTTGCATTGACCACAGGCATCTCCCAAAATACATATTCAAAATCACAGTATGATTACTTATTAAACAATACATGTTCACTTTGGCTTAAAAGACTTTCTTGCCACTCACCATTGACCCCCACCCTGTTCTACACACATGTATTGCTAATCCGAGATACACCCGGAATTAATGCTTGAAAAAATAAGTGGCATCTATCCCCTACTGATACATGACAGAGTTGTCACCCACGGTAAGCTGGCAAGCTCTTCCCTTGATGTCTGAGACCTGGATTTTCATTTAGGAATTGACCCAATTCCTGTTAATGGGAAGAAAATGTCCACAAGAGTCCTACAGCAGAAACAAAACTGAATCAATTCTACTCCCCATATTATGCCATATCACCTCTGCATCTATACCATATGAACCATGATTTGGGGCTGGGATTTATACGTGTGGTTGTGTTCTTCCTTTTCCATGCCTCATGGGGCATCAGGCAGCATTTGTTTTGCCATTTCCACAGCACTTGTCAGTTTTTTACGAGGCGGGATGCTCAACCCAGCATGGAGGGAAAGCGTGCAAGGGGCCAGCCAGATTTGAACCCAGGACCAATTCACCTCAAAGTCCAGTGCTGATGTTACTACACCTCCAGCCAGCTGTCTGTGGTTGGTAGGTTTTAGATGTCCAGGTGAGGTGTTCAGAAATCCATTGTGACAACTGGCACAGCTTAGGACCCAGGATAATGTGTGCACTAAAATATGCTACTTAACTGTGGCCACATAACAACTCAGGCATATCCTTTTTCAAAGTCTACAAGATTACACAACAGACATTGAAGTATAGGAATCCTGCTTGATTTTCTGTTACAATTTTGATGCAATAAAGCTGTTTGCACATGGCTCACTTGAACTGCTCAAACCAGAACAGAAATTGAAAAGAAGACCTATGTCTTGAGCTTTTTAGATGATTCCGGATGCTCTCAGTTGCTGGTGTATGATATTCATTTTCAATTGAAATTATTATTTCAAATACCTTTACATAGTTCATCTTCTTAAGATATTCTCCAAAGGTATTCTTAACAGCTACATTTCATAACAGAACCAAATAATAGAGAAAAGATGACTCACAAAATATTTAGCATATTATAACTAATTTACACCACTTACACTTATGCAACTTTAAAAAAAGGAAATGAGACTCTTCTGCTCAGTGTTGAACTTGTTCCAACAATGTAACATCCCTGTTTCAGTCAGATTATCCCCTTCAGAGTTCAAAGAGCCTTTAGTATAACTCACAAAACAATGAGAAGACCATTGCCTCAACCAATCCCCCAGCAGCATTGAGGCATGACAAATAATGTTTAAGTTCAAAATTGGACCTGAAATACCAACAGCAACACAGACAAAATGCTGGTGGAACACAGCAGGCCAGGCAGCATCTATAGGGAGAAGCACTGTCGACGTTTCGGGCAGAGACCCTTCGTCAGGACATATCAACTCTGATTCTTTCTCCACAGATGCTGCTGGATCTGCTGAATATTTTCAGTTTTCCTTCAGACCTTGAACTGTTTTGACATTACAATGGATCATGTCCTAATGATACACACACTAAATTTGCCTTGGAGCTGATTTCAACCCAAGGACAGTGGCATGTTTCCATCCAAAAGAGCACACCAGAGATAACATTTATTTCTTTATAAACTTCTTTATAAGGAGAAGGCTGGTAGGTGCCAGGTGAAAAAGCAGTAAGGGGAAAGATCAAGGAGTGGGGGTATGGCAGTAGAAGAGGCCATGTATGGATATAACCGAATGGGAATGTGAAGCAGAGTTGAAGTAGGTCTCCGCTTTCCGCAGGGATCGTTCCCTCCCAGCCTTCTCCCTCCCACCATCCCCCCACCTTCCTTATAGGGCCCCTGCCCCCTAACTCTTCGGTTCTGACAAAGGGTTTCAGCCCGAAACGTTGACTGTTCGTTTTCATGGATGCTGACTGACCTGCTGAGTTCCTCCAGTGTGTTGTGTGTGTTGCTTTGACCCCAGCATCTGCAGAGTATTTTCTGTTTACTACTGACGGGGATTCCTGCTCACCATTTTGAACTGAGGATGAGTCTCCCATTGTTTCAATATTACGAGGAAATCAAAGGGTTTTTCCAATTTGATTCATTCTGGAGATAATAAATGGCCTGTGATGCTGCTGCAAGTAAGTTCTTCATTACATATGTGCATACATGTACTTGTACATATGACTTCAACTTTGAAAGTACAATTAATATGTTTCTTTTGAAGCTCCATTCCAACAGGTCACTTCTCCTCTGTTTTCAAATTCTCTAGTCGAAGTATTTTTCTAAAAGTGCTATTTCCCTCACTTCCTTGCTGTTGCCTCTGTCTTAAAACAACTCTTGTCTAACTGCACTGGGATTGGGGCTGGGGACTGGAAACTGGGGCTGACTAGGACTGGGATCATGGTCAGTAGCTGCTTTGATCCTTTTTTGCCTGAGCGGCACTAAGTTACCTTTGTGTCTGGATCAACACAACTATAGAAACAAAGCTGCCCAAGAGCATATCTCCATTGATGGGTATACTGCTATATTTATCTTTTCACCAATTGTTAACACTTGCCCTATTGAGGGTCATAGGTTACGTTGTGAATGATCCAGAGACATGGGTCACAAGGTGCATTGCATTTTATTTTAATTTCTTGGAAGCAAGGCTCAAATTCATGAAATGCGAACAGAAAATGTATCTCTGCCCTGGAATTTCATGAGTTCTAATCTTTCTCCCAAAAATTTAGTTTAAAAGCTTAGGCTGATGCTTAATATGAAGGCGTTTTGAATTAATGTGGTTCTGCTTAGAACTTGTTATGTGTTTTAGATGAGACATTGACCAGAAACCCCATTTTCCTCAGACTGATATAAAAGATGCTGGGAATTATTTCAGAGTTGGTTCTTTTGAACTGCTGCTTGGCCAATTACTTCTCAACGTATGGAAATGGTTTGAGGATAAACTAAGGATGAGAAAAGGTACTATAATGAAATAAGTTCCATTTATAGGAAACAGGAGATGTTAAGACCCAAATGAATCTATTTACTTTTAAGGGGTCCTAGTATCTACTCCTGGTGAGGACCTCACACAGCTTGAAGTCAATAGCTTGCAGTTTGACTGTTGGTGCAGCATGGAGGGGGTGGAATTAATTGTGAAATTGGTCCCTTCCATACCAATTCTTCTCCAAAAGAAAGAAAGCTATTGGACTAATTTCTCTCCCTGTGACTCAGAAACATACATAATAACACAAAGTTTATCCCATATCCCTTTGGCCAATTATTTCAAGTCAGTATGTACCTTTTTGTAAGCAAATAATCTATCCTCAGTTAGTCACTTTCTTCACAACTCTCTTTATTTGTCAATTTCATCTTTGCAATTGAGTTATTTTCTGCTTCAATTGTATAACAATTCTACAACCTTGCAACCAACAAGCAGAGGTCTCTGCCTCCATTCTAAACCTTTTGCATTTGAAGAAATATCTCATCCTACTCATCTTCAGCCTTGTAAAAGATTTCTTTGCTAAGTGGGGCAGAGGGTTCTCATTACACAAACAGCTGAAGTCCTTGTCACTAAAAGTGACCCAAGCTGCATCTGAGAATGGTTCAACAATGTGCCTTTTGTAGAACATTACACCAGTCTGATGAGGAAGTCGTGACTACAGGTCAGTTGGAAGATGAACAAGAGTTGCCTGCGTAACATAACTTAGCAATGCTGTTAAAAGACTTGAAGCCAGTGTCTACAATTCTCCGCTGTGTTGTCAGTTCTGTTATACTTCTTGGAATAGACATCAAGGGAGGGGCCATGGGGTGTGGAAGAAGGACAGGGGAATAAAGTCATCTGATTTAAAGTAGTGAAATCCTGCATCATCAAAATCCCTTTTGTGTTCTTTCAGAAGGTTTCCATCAGAATCCCCCTTAATCCCCACCTCAATGAGTGGGTTCACTTCTGATTTCATCGTCAATGGATTATGTGGGGGGGGGGGGGGGTGGTTAGGTTAGATTGCTATTCCATTCCCGATCATAAATTGCTGATGTCCATTGGCAGATCAAGCTGATCTGCCTCCTGATGTGAACAACTTGCCCTCACTCTCAGCCAACTGGGTGACAGACACTAATATCCAGGGAAAACATGATTGTGTCACAAACTCTGTTATGGGGGATCCATAGTATGCTCTGTCAGATGAACCACAGAAAGGCCAGCAAAGTTGTTGCTGATGCCCAACAGAGAATCCACTCCATTTCCCTCACTGAACCAGAGAGCAGAAACTTTGCTTTCCTTACCTCAGCTCTCACTTTCAGATTTTCTTGAATATTAACATTTCAGCCATTCTATCCTTCATTTTCCATGTAGGTCCTTACCCAAAATGTAACTGTATGTTCTATAACCCTTAGCACTACCTGGCCATCCACTCTTCCTGATTAAAATCCCCATTTTCAAAGACTGTACCTTAACAACCTTAATTCAACCTGAGTCTCCCTTGCATCGCCTCTCACCAAACCCTTCCATTTTTATTTCTGACCACTTTAACGTCAACCCAACCCAGGAAAATATTTAACCGCCAAGAATCTTGAGCACCAGTGGTGCTATTGTTTCATGGCAGTGGTCAACCAAGTACATTCCTGTCTATGTGGAATTTGCACCTTCTCCCTGTGACTCGGTTGATTTAATGGATCATAGAATAATGCAGGCCCTTTGACTGGGATATTGAAGGGAGTGAGGGGAGAGTGGGGTGAGCTGATGGGATATTGAAGGAAGTGAGGGGAGAGTGGGGTGAGCTGATGGGATATTGAAGGGCAGAGTGAAGGGAGAGTGGGGTGAGCTGATGGGATATTGAAGGGCAGAGTGAGGGGAGAGTGGGGTGAGCTGATGGGATATTGAAGGGCAGAGTGAGAGAAGAGAGGGGTGAGCTGATGGGATATTGAAGGACACAGTGAGGGGAGAGTGGGGTGAGCTGATGGGATATTGAAGGGAGTGAGGGGAGAGTGGGGTGAGCTGATGGGATATTGAAGGGAGTGAGGGGAGAGTGGGGTGAGCTGATGGGATATTGAAGGGCAGAGTGAGGGGAGAGTAGGGTGAGCTGATGGGATATTGAAGGGCAGAGTGAGGGGAGAGTGGGGTGAGCTGATGGGATATTGAAGGGAGTGAGGGGAGAGTGGGGTGAGCTGATGGGATATTGAAGGGCAGAGTGAGGGGAGAGTGGGGTGAGCTGATGGGATATTGAAGGGAGTGAGGTGAGAGAGGGGTGAGCTGATGGGATATTGAAGGGAGTGAGGGGAGAGAGGGGTGAGCTGATGGGATATTGAAGGGAGTGAGGGGAGAGTGGGGTGAGCTGATGGGCTATTGAAGGGAGTGAGGTGAGAGTGGGGTGAGCTGATGGGATATTGAAGGGAGTGAGGGGAGAGTGGGGTGAGCTGATGGGATATTGAAGGAAGTGAGGGGAGAGTGGGGTGAGCTGATGGGATATTGAAGGGCAGAGTGAGGGGAGAGTGGGGTGAGCTGATGGGATATTGAAGGGAGTGAGGGGAGAGTGGGGTGAGCTGATGGGCTATTGAAGGGAGTGAGGTGAGAGTGGGGTGAGCTGATGGGATATTGAAGGGAGTGAGGGGAGAGAGGGGTGAGCTGATGGGATATTGAAGGGAGTGAGGTGAGAGTGGGGTGAGCTGATGGGATATTGAAGGGCAGAGTGAGGGGAGACAGGGGTGAGCTGATGGGATATTGAAGGGCAGAGTGAAGGGAGAGTGGGGTGAGCTGATGGGATATTGAAGGGAGTGAGGGGAGAGAGGGGTGAGCTGATGGGATATTGAAGGGAGTGAGGGGAGAGTGGGGTGAGCTGATGGGCTATTGAAGGGAGTGAGGTGAGAGTGGGGTGAGCTGATGGGCTATTGAAGGGAGTGAGGGGAGAGTGGGGTGAGCTGATGGGCTATTGAAGGAAGTGAGGGGAGAGTGGGGTGAGCTGATGGGATATTGAAGGGCAGAGTGAGGGGAGAGTGGGGTGAGCTGATGGGATATTGAAGGGCAGAGTGAGGGGAGAGTGGGGTGAGCTGATGGGATATTGAAGGGCAGAGTGAGGGGAGAGTGGGGTGAGTTGATGGGATATTGAAGGGCAGAGTGAGGGGAGAGTGGGGTGAGCTGATGGGCTATTGAAGGGAGTGAGGGGAGAGAGGGGTGAGCTGATGGGCTATTGAAGGAAGTGAGGGGAGAGTGGGGTGAGCTGATGGGATATTGAAGGGCAGAGTGAGGGGAGAGTGGGGTGAGCTGATGGGATATTGAAGGGAGTGAGGGGAGAGTGGGGTGAGCTGATGGGCTATTGAAGGAAGTGAGGGGAGAGTGGGGTGAGCTGATGGGATATTGAAGGGCAGAGTGAGGGGAGAGTGGGGTGAGTTGATGGGATATTGAAGGGCAGAGTGAGGGGAGAGTGGGTGAGCTGATGGGATATTGAAGGGAGTGAGGGGAGAGTGGGGTGAGCTGATGGGCTATTGAAGGGAGTGAGGGGAGAGAGGGGTGAGCTGATGGGCTATTGAAGGAAGTGAGGGGAGAGTGGGGTGAGCTGATGGGATATTGAAGGGCAGAGTGAGGGGAGAGTGGGGTGAGCTGATGGGATATTGAAGGGCAGAGTGAGGGGAGAGTGGGGTGAGCTGATGGGATATTGAAGGGAGTGAGGGGAGAGAATGGTGGCCAACCAGGTTCATTCCTGTCTATGTGGAATTTGCAGCTTCTCCCTGTGACTCGGAGGATTTCATGGATCATAGAATAATGCAGCACCGCACAGGCTCTTTGGCCATGATGTTGTACCAACCTTTTAACCTACTCCAAGATCAATCTAACACTTCCCTCACACAAAGCCCTCCATTTTTCTTTTATCCATGAGCTTATCTAACAGTCTCTTAAATGTCCTTAATGTATTAAAGGTCCTAAATGTCCTTAATGTATTAAATGTCCTAAATGTCCTTAATGTATGTAAGGGAGCAGAATGTTCGATGCTCCCATCATTCTGTGTAATAAGACCTACCTCTGACATTTTGCCCAGATTTCCCTCCAATTACCTTAAAATTATACCCTCTTGTATAAGCCATATCCATCCTGGGTTAAAGGTGCTGGCTGTCCACTCTATCTATGCCTCTTATCGTCTTTTACACCTCTATCATCACATCTCATCCTCCTGTGCTCCAAAGGGGCAAGTCCTAACTCACTCAGCCTTTCCTCATAAGACATCCTCTCTTATCCAGGAAGCATCCTGGTAAATCTCCTTTGCACCCTCTCAAGAAGCATTCTCATCCTCCTAAAATGAGACAGCCAGAACCAAACATAATACTCGAAGTGTGGTCTAACCAGTGTTTGACAAAGCTGCAAGATTACCTCGTGGTTCTTGAACTCAATCCGCTGATTAAGGAGAGCCAACACATCTTCTTAACCACTCTACCTACTTGCATGACAACTTTGAAGGATTTACTTCCTCAGGAAGCAAAAAGTGGGAATAAACGGGACCTTTTCAGAATGGCAGGCAGTGACTAGTGGGGTACCACAAGACTCAACGCTGCGACCCCAGTTGTTTACAATATATATTAATGATTTAGACGAGGGAATTAAAAGCAGTATCTCCAAGTTTGTGGATGACACGAAGCTGGGTGGCAGTGTTAGCTGTGAGGAGGATGCTAAGAGGATGCAGGGTGCCTTGGATAGGTTAGGTGAGTGGGCAAATTCATAGCAGATGCAATTTAATGTGGATAAATGTGAGGTTATCCACTTTGGTTGCAAGAACAGGAAAACAGATTATTATCTAAATGGTGGCCGATTAGGAAAAGGGGAGGTGCAACGAGACCTGGGTTTCATTGTACACCAGTCATTGAAGGTGGGCATGCAGGTACAGCAGGTGGTGAAAAAGGCAAATGGTATGTTGGCAATGATTTGGCAAAAGGATTTGAGTACAGGAGCACAGAGGTTCTACTGCAGTTGTACAAAGCCTTGGTGAGACCACAGCTGGAGTATTGTGTGCAGTTTTGGTCCCCTAATCTGAGGAAAGACATTCTTGCCATAGAGGGAGTACAGAGAAGGTTCACCAGATTGATTCCTGGGATGGCAGGACTTTCATATGAAGAAAGACTGGATCGACTGGGCATATACTCACTGGAATTTAGAAGATTGAGGGGGGATCTTATTGAAACGTATAAAATTCTAAAGGGATTGGACAGGCTAGATGCAGGAAGATTGTTTCCGATGTTGGGGAAGTCCAGAACGAGGGGTCACAGTTTAAGGATAAAGGGGAAGCCTTTTAGGACCGAGATGAGGGAAAACTTCTTCACACAGAGAGTGGTGAATCTGTGGAATTCTCTGCCACAGGAAACAGTTGAGGCCGGTTCATTGGCTATATTTAAGAGGAGGTTAGATATGGCCCTTGTAGCTAAAGGGATCAGTGGGTATGGAGAGAAAGCAGGTACAGGGTTCTGAGTTGGATGATCAGCCATGATCATTCTGAATGTCGGTGCAGGCTCAAAGGGCCGAATGGCCTACTCCTGCACCTATTTTCTATGTTTCTATGGTGCTTCTGGTTCCTCCCACATCCCAAAAATATGTTTGTTGGTAATTTAATTGGCCACTGTAGATTAGCTCTAGTGTGTAGATGAGTGGTACTCTGAGAAAAACTGATGCGAATATGGGGAGACTAAAATGGAAGTGGCACAGGATTGGTGTAAATAGCTGCTTGATAATTGGCAAGGCATCGAAGAGTCAAATTGAACCTATGGCTTAATGCTCCAAACAACCCTTAGGCCTCTCTTTCCTGCTGAAATACAATTTATTAAGCAACATTCCATCAGTAAATGAAAATCAAAAATAAATTCTGCAGATGCTGTAATCCGAAATAAAAACAGAAAATGCAGCAATTCTCTGGAGGTTAGGTGAACTCTGTAAAAGAAATAGAATTAGCAAGTAGGGTTTCTCAGAATTGGGAAAGGGATGAAAAAGAAAGGTAAATTTAAACTGTAGAGAAGATGGTCAGAGGAACGGATAAGAGAAAGAACATCTGTAATAGGGAGAGATGGATGTTAGTGTGTGATTGTGCTGTAGTAAATACCCAACAGCTCCGCAACTTCTCTTATGAGCTCCCTACCCATAATTCAGTGTTCTCCTTTGACTAACTTTTAACTATTTCCATCTCTCTTCCGTGCCTAGTGAAGAAGGATTAGCTCAACAAAGTCGCTATGCAGATTCAAGCTGCCTTTGGCACAGGTGGACAAAAAAAAACAGAGACTGGCATCTTAAAGGACCAGCAGTATAAAGAAAACACCCAAATCATTAAGCAGATAATATTGTGAAGTATATCCCACCCCTGTATTAAGCAGATTGCTTTACAAATTAACATTTGTAAAAGCACCTTGCTCCAGTTAGACATTAGACACTAGAACACTACAGCACAGTACAGGCCCCTCGGCCCTCCATGTTGTGCTGACCCATATATTCCTTAAAAGAAAGTACTAAACCCACACTACCCCCATAACCCTCTATTCTTCTTTCATCCATGTGCCTGTCCAAGAGGCTTGTAAATATCCCTTATGTTTTAGTCTCCACCACCTTCCCTGGCAAGTCATTCCAGGCACCCACAACCCTCTGTGTAAAAAACTTACCTCTGATGTTTCCCCTAACTTCCCTCCCTTAATTTTGTACATATGCCCTCTGGTGTTTGCTTTTCATGCCCTGGGAAACAGGTACTGGCTATCCACCGTATCTATGCCTCTCATAATCTTGTAGCCCTCTATCAAGTCCCCTCTCATGGCCTTTATTTGAGGCTGATTATGGAATGAGAAAAAACGTGATCCCTTGCTGCATTTATGGTGTGATTCTGACACCAATAAATCATTAATTTCAGACTATTGAATAACATGGGTTTAACCTATTAGGAATGAACTGCAGAAGCAATCTCTATAAGATAAGGAACTGGAGGAACAAAGAGATTTGGTATCCCTGTATACAAATCACTAAATGTAGAAGTGTAAGTGTATAAGTGCTGGTAAAGGGGATCATTGGAGATTGGCCCTTGGCACTGGGTGATTGGCAGGACCAGTTTCTACTTAATCAGAAAGAGAACAAATACAAATCCGAGCAACAATGCTGGAGGAACTCAGCAGGCCAGGCAGCATCTATGGAAAAGAGTACAGTCAACACTTCAGGCTGACACCCTTCAGCAGGACTGCAGAAATGAAGATGAGGAGTCAGAGTTAGAAGGTGAGTGAAGGGGAGGAAGGAACACAAAGTGGTAGGTGAAATCGGGACGGGGAAGGGTGAAGTAAAGAGCTGGGAAGTTGATTGGTGAAAGGGATACAGGACTGGAGAAGGGGGAATCTAATAGGAGAGGACAGAAGGCCATGGAAGAAAGAAACGGAGGGAGAAGCACCAGAGTGAGGTGATGGGCAGTTAAGCAGATAAGGTGAGAGAGGGAAAAAGAAATGGGGAATGGTGAAGGGGAGAGCATTACCACAAGTTCGTCAACTATACTCTTCTGCATAGATGCTGCCTGCCCTGCTGAGTTCATCCAACATTTTGTGTGTGTTGCTTGAATTTCCAGCATCTGCAGATTTTCTCTTGTTTGTGAGTGACATTAAAGAAGATGTTATACTTGCATCATAAAGATTTCAACTGGCATATATTGTACAATTTTGAACACTGCAAGTGAGGAATGTAATTGACATTGAGGGGGGCAACACTAGTGTTAGGATATAAAGGGTTAAGTTCTGAGCAACAGTAAGTAACATAAGATGATGACAGTAACAAGGGAGAATGAGTAAGATCGGTAAAGAAAAGACGCTTCTGCAGATGAGAGGATCCAGAGAAGTGAAAGTAGGCTGAAAGTCTCAAATGAATTTCTCTTTGCACATTGAAAATTTGGAATTCTCTCTCTATTAACACTGTTTGTTTGGCTACTTCAGTTTTCAAGACTGAGACTGATAGACTTTGCAATGTTAGGATACAAAGGGAGATGGAATAGAGGATGGAAAATGACTTCCACAATGGCTTTATGTTAATTGAACGTGAGGATGCAGAACCTTAGGGTCGAATGGCCCTGCCCAACGTACACACTGTCAGCCAAAACCAGGCAATGGTGGTATGTCAGAGGCACAGGTTAACTTCATAAATTCACTGAGGTCAATGTGACCAGAGTGGAATAGAGCATGTAAAAAAGGAACTAAACTCTATATTATTTCAGAACCAGCTCATCTCTGTCCTTACACACACATTCAGTACAGGTCTTCTCAATGCCTCAGATTTAACATCCTTAACAGTGTACTTGGTTCCCTCTGTGGTTTCATCCTCCCTTGCTTCTGTGACCTTCAAAAGCACTACATCCTTCCTTATTCCTTCATATAGAAGACTAATCCTTCTGCTTTATTACCCTGCTGTGATGCCTTACTTTGTTGAATGATCTTACAATAAATGTAATCATTTCCTTGCCCATCTTAATTCTGTAAAGCACTGTGGAACATTCTTCTCTATTAATGGCAAAATTTTCAATAAACTTTTCAGTGTATGGGCCCCACTGATCTTGGGCACAGCTGAGAGATTGGACATTTCCACTATGACTAACACATGATGAGAACACATGTTGCACACAACTCCATCACTTTTAGTAAATGAATGGAGAAAGCAATAAAGGCAGCACATTGAAAAGATGCTCCTTATGGGCAGTGCTTCCCTGCGGAACATCTAGATCACAGAATTACCACATAAAGAACTGTCAAATGCTTCAATCTATGGGCAAACTAATGCCTGTGGAGAGCTGTTTGTAGTGTCATTGTTAATGTATTCTACAATAATATGCTTGTGATATAACTTACACAAAGGAACCAGAGCAATACTTGATGTAATTATAAATAGAAAAGTAGAAATTAGTTATGAGGCAGTAATCGGGAGGCTCCCACATTTAATAACTGGCATATGACTTAAATAATTAAATTCTGTCTTACAACCCAATTCCTGGGCCAATTGTCATAATATCTACTGCTTTATTTGTGAAAGGTTTCTGATTTACTTGTAGTGTATGTGTGATAGTCGGCTCTGAAGCTATGATGAGTGGTCATTTCATCATAGAATATTAATGAATATTATTTTGCTGCAGTTTACCAGGGTTATGGATTTGCAATTCAATAAACCACTGAATAACAAAATGAAGAGACAAATGAAAATCACTCCACAGTGATATGTTATGATTTCAGCAGCAATCGATATGAAACTGAGACAGGGTTTACAAAGAAATCCCGAGATTTATTAACCTCTGCTCAAAACTTAGAAAAGTAAACAAATTACTAACTTAACCGGAAGTTGACAATTAGGTGGCAATATCTAACAAACAGTCAAATGTAGAAACTGTTCTTAACGAGTTCTCATCCAAGCACAGACTTAAAGTGGTAAATTCAAAAGTCCATGTGATTTATACAGTCATTAAGGAGAGATTTCCCCAAAACAATGATTCCTTTGAAGTAACAACGAATCTGCCGATTCCACAGCCGGGAGAAGCCTTGTTCGAAGAAATCATGAGGAAATAAAAGGAACTGACCTTTTGAATGGAGGGTGGTCACTGCACAAACCTTCCTGACCTGGCAGGTGTTTAACTCAAATGTGCATGCTACAATTCCTGAATGAAGTCACAAAGGTCTATCATTCCCAAGACACTGAACAACATTAATTTTATCCAATCCTTTGAACCCGGATAACTCCGGTAATGCCTTCACTCTCCGATACTGGACTGCAAGGGAAAAATAAACGTGCAACAAACAAAACCAGTGGAGCCTCCACACCTCCGACCAGCAACAACAACACTGCACAAATATAAAAATGAAAACTGCATCACAGACTGCGAGCTTTGTTTAAATACCGTTTGGAACATGCCATCACGTGACATAACATCACCCCACGGTCATGGGACAATTGCATCATCCCATTCACAAGACCATTACATCATCCCACTGTCCCGTGTTCAAACTGTGAGTGTGTAACTTGTGTCATAGTGGGATAAAAGTTAAGAAAAATTGGCTAAAACACGATACTGGCTTTGACTCAGTACAAATCTCTAACCAGAATAATTGGAGAATGATCAGTACTTGCAGCATGAATCACAGATGCTGATCTGTATCAGTATTGAGCAGGTGTGCTTTTTGCATACCCAATGTAATTTATAAATGCAACTCAAAACTGTAGATGCAGGATATCTGAAATAATATTTGACCTGAAATCTTTTGTCTGCTTCTCTTCCCACAGCTGCTGCTTGCCTATTGAGTAGTTCCAGCAGTTTCTTACAGTAAATCTCCGACTGGAGGACATTGACTAGTGGTGTGCAGCAGGAATCAGTGATGAGTCCATAGTTGTTTAGCATCTATTTTAGACAACAATGTGGTAAACTGGATCAGCAAATTTGCAGATAACACCAAGACTGGGTGCATAGTTGTCAGTGAGGAAGGCTGTCAAAGCTTGCAGCATCACCTTGGTCAGCTGGGAAGATGGGCTGAAAAATGGCAATGTGGAATTTAATGCAGATAAGTGTGAGGTATCGCACTTTGAGAGGGCAAGACTTACATAGTGAATGGTAAGACTGTGAACTTGTGTGGTAGGACAAAAACACCTTGGAAAATGGACCCATAATCCCTTGAAAGAGGCATTACAAGTAGATAAGGTAGTAACAAGAACTCGTAACACTCTGGCCTTCATAAATCAGAGCAGTAAGTATAGGAGATGGGATGTTATGTTGAAGGTAAAAGACATTTGTGAGGATAATTTAGAGCATTTTGTGCAGTTCTGGTCACCTACCTACAGGAAGGAAATCAATAATGCTGAAAAGAGTACTGAGAAGATTTACAGGGATGTTGCCAGAACTTCAGGACCTGAGTTGTATGGAAAAGTTGAACTGGCTCCACGGAGGGCAGGAGAATAAGGGGAGGTTGTATATAGGGCTACTAAATTATGAGTGTTATTGATAGGGTGAACCCATGCAGGCTTCTTACACTCAGGTTGGTTGAGACTGAAATTGGAGATCATAGTCTTTGAGTGAAAGGTGAAATATTTAATGGAATTTGAGGGCAAACTTCTTCACTCAGAGGGTGGTGCTAGTGTGGAAGAGTGGATGTAGGTTCAATTGTAACATCTAAGAGAAGTTCGGATAGGTGTGGAGATAAGAGAGGCATGGAGAAATATGGTCCAGGTGCAGGTAGGAGGCAATAGGCAAAAAATCAGCTTGTCATAGACTAGATAGGCCAGAAGTTCTGTTTCTGTACAATAGTACTCAATGACTTCATAAATATTATGTGTATATAATTCTTTGCTTTTGAAAACTTTATTTTATACAACATATTGTACAAATGTTAATTTATTCTATCTATAGTACTGGATCTAACAGCTCTGGGAAAACTTAAAAATGACCTTTGGAAATTTATAATGGATTTCAGCAAGGAACTTGAATACACAATGAATACTCAAACTCTTATCGAACCCTCAACTTCCCTACTCTCTATCTCAATCCATTTACTTTCCAGAAAAAAAAAAATCAGTGGTTTTATGATGTCCAGGATCCTCCAGATATACAGTATATTCACCTGTTTATAATTCTGATGCTTACAAGTATATTGCCCAGACTGACTCAACACATGGTGTCCTTTTAATGTTCCTTTCTTTGTGTCCTCTGCTAATGAAAATGATTTTCAGGATCACCTTTATAAATAAGTCTTTTATAACTGAGGAAACAGGTTGAAGGAACCAAAATTGAGGGAAAAGATGATTGGAAGGTGCCAATTTCTCTTTCTGACAAATGACCAACAACTGGACACAGCTTAAAAATGTGAATAATATTCCCAGTTATATTTATTTCAATGAATGAAAGGAGTTTCTTTTTGGTTTTCTTTAAGGTCATGTGATCCCTTCAGTCCCTCTATTCCATCTTCTCCTCACAGTTGATTTTATACGGTCAATGCCTTGTGCAATCTGAGTACCTCAAGGGATGAGTAGTTGACTGCTAAATAAAGGTTGAAGATAATTTTAATGCAACCCATCTGTCAGCAATCTGATGGGAAATGTTGCTCTACACACAGCCCAGTTATTCTCCATTGTATAACATAAAATTAGGCAAGGTTGAAAACCAATGTTATACTCCATCCCTCAAGCCAGGTTAGAATGAACTCAATATCAACACAAAATATACTTGTGAAGTAGAGATAGTACGATTTTGCATTTGAAAGAAAAAAGAATGAAAGGCAGTGTTATCAAATTGAAAGTTACAAGGAAACATATGACAGAGAAAAACAGAGGCTAGAGATTATAAATAGGTAACCTTGATAACTAGCTGTAGATTAATGCAAAATTTATTTACAGTTCAGTAATATTTGTGATAACAAATTACAAACAACTACATTAAAAGGAAAGCTGTATGGTACTGTGTCATGTCGTCATCAAACAAGGATAGAAAGTGCAAATTCCAGTGTAAGTGTAACTCGTGCCACCAGCCAGATTCCTGATGGCAACACCATTGAACATAACTTTCAAAGAAGCTGCCACTTCTATTCCAATGGGCATGGAACATTTTCAATAGCCTTTAATTCTTGAATGTAAAATGGAGCCAATTATCAGTGTGTGTTTGGAACACTTTTAGAAGCATTACCCTGATTAGTATTTAACTTAGACTGCGAGTTTTTAATTGCTGATATATGCATCAAAGTAATTGCTAATTTGGTTTAGAATCCATTTGGTAGATTCTTTGTGAAAATTTGCATCAATCTGAACAGCGTTGGATGTTGAAAATCCTAACCCTAAATTCCACTCAATGTTCATTGATGCACTTTTAAAAATCTCTTATCACTCACTCTTGAAATTGATGGGACTGCATAAAGTCAGTGAGGGAAAGGTTTTACTCTGAACATAAGTCTGTACATTGATGGTCATTCAATTTTAATATTGATGTAAGATGCAGTTTATCAGTAGCCCCAACTACAATTAGGTAACACAAGAAAGATGCTAGAATTGCTCGGAAACTTTACATATCAATTTTCCTGCAGATGGCTGTTTATCCTACAATTTAAAAAAAAACTTTATTTTCACCTCAAGAAGAAGATAGCCTTTTCAGAGTGATTTTTATCCTAATCTTTCTAATAATCTTACCTTGGGATTATAATATTTTACGTATCTTTCCAGATTCAATGTTCTTCTTTGCCTAAGTAAATTGTGCATTATTTCAATTATGTGCACTAATTGGGAATTATACACTGTTATAAATGATTAATCCAAATTTACTTTGTTAAAGTTTGACCATATTTGCACAGTAAGCTCATAACTGACAAGTCAGCACACAGGAGGTGTTACATAATTATTGAAAAGAAAATGGTGTGTGGCAGGTTCTTACTGTAACACCTAATGGTTTTAGAATTGTTATATGTGTCCCAAGCAGGCAACAAGACATGCATTGCCTTGTATATAATAGGAATGGATGTGTTTTGTTCAGCCAGAAAACAATACTTCAACTTTAGACCACGAATGCCTCAACTCGATTTAACTACTGTTGTCCCATGTCACTTAATGAAACCTGTAACATTCTAGATTGAAAGCTCAGAATTCCCCAAAACATCCATAAACTTCAGGTGAGAGGGTTCCACGTTTCTACTAATTTTTGTGTGAACTGCTTCCTGATTTCCCTTCTAAATGTATTGAATTTAATTTTAACCGTGTCCACTAGCTCTGAAATATTTTTTTCTGCCCCTCAGTCTACATGAGTGTATTGTTCATTCTAAGTTTACAAATTCAGAAGCTCTTTATGATTAGCATCTTCAGATCAGCTCGTTTCAACACATAGTTCAAAGAGATCAGCCAGACATAAAATCCACAAACATTCTTCTTGAACTGATTAAAGAGTCAGTTGAATGTTGAAACTTATCCTTTATAAACAGAATGCTGGATATCATGACTGCTGAAAGATGCAGAGAATGATTGCAACAGTAATTGTATTGAGTGGAAATGGTTATAAACCTTTGATTAACGTTCAGTTCAAGTTAAACCTACCTCAATAGCTCTTTAAAGGCAGTACAGATTCTGAAAGGAAACTAATTACATGACGGCAAAACAAATGAATGCAAACTAATTTAATAAATAATGTTAAGACTGCAACTAATGACCTCTATTACATTTTTCTTTGTTGATAGCAGCAAGTAGAGAACTGGCTAGCTGATATTCATAGCTGGGAGCTATACATCAATGTTTAAAGTGCATTAATAATATAATTATGCAAAAGAAACTGCAGTTTTTCCATTTGTTTCTCGAGTCAAATCATTTTCTGTAAGATAAATTACATTTCGCACTCTTTTCACAGGGGCATTCAGATTCCCCACATTATCTGTAATATGATGAATACCATTCTCATTAAACATATTTCTATTCAAAATGTAATAAACTAGTAATGGATTTTACAAGACTGCAACTAACAATTCATGTTTTGCAATGAGGCTTACCCAGGAACAAACCAATTATTTCCATACAATAGGCAGCATTTCATTTTTATATTATTAATTTTTAATATGGTCCCCAATATTTCATCTCCTTTTTATGTAAAGTCTATTTCTGACTAGTGAGGTTTAGAATAAACTGTTTCATCATCACAATGGTCTCTATGTTTTTTTGACCACAATGCTTAGCCAAAAGGGAACATCTCTAATGGAAGCTGCAGTCCTGCCTCAACATGCCAGTCAGATATACCCCTTTGGAGTGGATGCACTGATTTGCAACTACATTTTATTAAAGTGCATCTATATCATCTAAGATAGGGAATTAACCCAACAAGTGATATTGATTGTAAAAACCCAGTACAATTGGGCAATGATAGACATAGATGGCACAGTAGGGTTAGTGCTGGAGCATTACAACTCCAGAATAATGGATTCATTCTGGACCTGGGCGCTGTCCGTGTAGGGCATTACAAAAAGTACCAGAAGAACTTAGTGAACTAGGCAGCCTCTGTTGAGAGAGTTGATATTTCTGGATTCCAGCATCTGCAGTCTCTTATGTCTCTATTTTGATGTCTGTGTGAAGTTTGTGTGTTCTTCTTGTGGCCACACAAATTGTCCCCCAGTTTCTTTCCACATCTTAGAGATATGCTTGTAGGTTAATTGGCTTCTGTAAGTTACCCCTTATGTAGAGAGTGGCAAAGAAACCAACAGATGGTTGATGGACATGTGATTTCAAGGTTATAAAGACTGGGGGGAGGGGTGAGAATGTGATTGCTCCATTTAGGGCCAGTGTGAATATAATGAAATGAGTAGGCTCC
Source organism: Hemitrygon akajei (assembly GCF_048418815.1). Lineage (NCBI taxonomy): Eukaryota > Metazoa > Chordata > Chondrichthyes > Myliobatiformes > Dasyatidae > Hemitrygon > Hemitrygon akajei. The sequence goes on along the minus strand of NC_133145.1, from coordinate 20,563,523 downwards.
TTCTGTGTTGTAGTATGTTCATATTCAGCAAAACAAGAGAGATATAATCAGAATTCGTCACATGTTCATTCAAACATATGGTGAAATGCATCATTTGCATCAAATCAAGTCAGTAAGGATTGAACACGAGGAAATCTGCAGATGATGGAAATTCAAAGAACACACACAAAATGCTGGTGGAACACAGCAGGCCAGGCAGCATCTATAGGGAGAAGCACTGTCGACGTTTCGGGCCGAGACCCTTCGTCAGGACCCTTCGTCTCGGCCCGAAATGTCGACAGTGCTTCTCCCTTTAGATGCTGCCTGGCCTGCTGCGTTCCACCAGCATTTTGTGTGTGTTGTTTCAGTAAGGATTGCGCTGGAGGTAGCCTATGGGTGTCACCAAGTTCCTGGCACCAACATAACATGCCCACAACTCCCTAACCATTACCATAGGTCTTTGGAATGTGGGAGGAAGCCAACTCATTCAGAGGAAAACCCAGAGTGGGAATCGAACTCCAATCAATGATCATTGGTGCTGTAAATCAATTGCGCTAACTGCTGTGTCACTGTGCCACCCCGATAGTGATGCACAAAACATTAAACAGAAAATGAATAAAATATTTAAAAGATTGAGCAGCACCAGAGAAGGAATGAAGTTAGTCAGCACTCCAGATGCCCAGACATTATGTCTTCAGTCTTGACGAAGGATATGCAATATTGAGAGGCCAAATAGTCTATCCATGCTGCCTTATTTACCGACTATTTTTGACATGTTCTGTTTTTGTTATGCTATGTATCTGCATTTATTTTTAAGTTATTCTCAGGGAAGTTTCTTTCCCTTAAACATCCCATGAGGCCAACTGCTCGAGATTTAATCCCCTTCTCTGTTGTTACTGGTTCCACGGAGCTTCTGACTGCTTCAGAGACTTTGCCAGTGTTCCAATAAAATCTGCAGCCTAATGACATTCTGTAAAATCACAGAGTTCTTACATGTGGAACATGAATCCCCGTGGAGAATGCACAAATTAGATTGAAGCAGGATGTGACCCCTGCTAATTGTAACTGAATATCCACTGACCAGGGCTAAGCATTTTGATATCCATTTTAACTCAAGGTCAAATGGGGTGTCCATTGATCCCAGGCAGTGTGCACATACAGTTAGCTGTGTTGCATTTTTTGTTGTCCTCAATGTTTGCGCTTGTATTAGATAACCACAAGCACAGACCAAAAGTTATACAGAAACACAGAACACTTTGCAAGGGAAGGGTTTGAAATGATTGACAGATGTTGAATATTAGCAAAGAAGGATGAAACGCTATTGTCAAAAAAGGTGTTGATATTTCAGCCACATCTGTTATGAGCTCAATAACCCTTTCAACTCTTCAAAAATCTGTCAATATCTATTTGTCTGTCTATTACTCTCGTCATTTGAATTACAATCAAAACTGTTAGCTTGATTCATATGCTAACAATTTGAAACCTGGATCAGGGATTGGGACTCCACATTTCAATCTACCCTGCTCTAACCAGGTTTTCCATCATTTTAAGTCATATGGTGCACATAAAGTGCAAACCTAAAATTCAAAGTATCAAAGATGAGTTAGTTGACAACCACTGATCACATGCAGCCATCTCATTCTGCCTTTGTTCCTACCTCACTACCTCAACTGGCAGATTCAATAGCCATCTGCATTGTGGGTGACTGTGAGATCTGGGTTTTTCCCATATAGCCACAGTAACATCATATGGAGACCTCTGAAATCTTACTGGGAGGTGTGATAAAGTCCCACATACATGCAAAGCTTCCGGTTTCTTCAAGTTCTGTGTACTTGGTTAGCAACCTATGTAAACATACCCAATGAAAGCAAAAGTATATTCTATAGTATAAGTGAACTAAAGACCCTTTAAAAAGGAGTACACTAGCAAAATGTAGTTATTGTTGCATTAACATGGTACAATGGTTAATAGGTCTGTATAAGCTGATTATGATCAATGGACAAGTAACTTAATTTTGCTTATGCTCGTAAACAACAACATTCTTTAACGAGAAAATAACCGTCCTTGGGAAAACCAGATTGAGGAGGCATTTGAGCATAAGAAAGCCAATTACCAGGAGCTGGTAGAGCAGTGCTAGAGACAAGGGTGGAGGGCACATTGTGAACCCAAAGAGATGGGGTATAGATGTTTTGCTGTTAGCTCTGCAGAAACTACTCTCTCCTTGGCGTTACGGGGGCTGCAAAGAGAAGAGCCATCAGGACCGTCACAGAGGCTGCTGAGCCAGCCCCCAGATGGCTATGGATCAAGAGGTGTGACCCGTGGACCAATGCTGCTGGGACACAAACCAGAGCCTGATTGACCCTGGCTCAGTCGCCCATGCGAGAGGATCTGATGTTGAAAGACCCAAAACACCTGATGATCCCAGGTAACATCACTGATGATATGTCCGAGCATATCCTCGGTTGTATCCCAGCATCATGAATCCTCTGAATTGCAGATTGATCTATAGTCGTGTCCCTCTATTCCATACTCTCTGCAATCCCGTACCTAATCACTTACATCTCTCAATTCTCATTGACTTTTAAAGCTTTTCCAAATTATGGCTAATGACCCATTGTAGGTTCTACTTAAAATCAGTGCACGTGTCAACAGCTTTTCTGTTTGCCTTTGCCTGTACTCTAATACTAGTCTGCACCCATCAATAACAATGATTAGCAACTGGCGAACTATATTTTGACCAGTCCAAGCCAATGCCAGAACTCATTTTGCTGGTCTTAAATTGTCTCTGCAACTCAGCTATCTTCAAGGTAAAGTAAATCAGCACTAAGTTTATGGTCTGCCACAGTCCTTAATCTAGTGAAAATGAGCCCGATATGTACTTATATCTTCCTATAAATATTCAGCTTCAACACTTGATTGTAAAATAAATTACTGCCCTGAGTTTGTTTATAGATTTCTAAATCTGAGCATGGCCAGAATGTCAACTTCATCTTGCATGATCTTTTGTTTCATTTTTTTTAACTGTAGTTAAAACTTAGCTTTTGCCCAGTGAAGTTCATACTAGTTAATTGCAGTTAAATAAAAAAATATTAGTGCATTTTTTAAATGTTGAGCACTTCAAATACACATTCCTAAAGCTACAAATTTAAATGATGTAGCTGCAAATGATGTTAGCAGGAGGGTAATGCATAACGATTGCAAATTGGTAAATTGGTTTATTATTGTCACATGTCCTGAGGTACAGTGGTAAACCTGTTTTGCATCCCTTCTATTCAGATAATTTCATCACGTCAGTACATCAAGGGAATACAAGGGTAAGGCAATAACAGAAAACAGAATAGTGTTACAGCTACAGAGAAAGTGCTGGAGAAGCAGAAAATAAAATGGTTCAAGGCTGTGGCAAGGTAGATTGTGAGGTTAGGAATACTTCTTATCGCATTGGAGGACCATTCAATAGCTTTATGACAACAGGGTAGAATCTGGAGCCAGGCAGTAGGTGCCCTGAGGCTTTTGTATCTCATGCCTGATGGAAAGGGGAGAAGAGAGAACGTCTGGCGCCTTACTGAGGCAGCAGGAAGTTCATGGATGGGAGCAACACTGGAGGAACTAAATGGGTCGGGCAATGTCTATGGAAGGTCATGGACAGTCAACACTTTGGGTCAAGACCCTTCATCAGTAGTAGGTAGAAATGGGTAGTGCAGGGTTGGGGAACAATGAGGCTAAAGTCTAGGAGGGAAATCCACAAAAGTAATGATGTCAGTGTTGACGCAGGAGACAGTGGTCCTGGGATAGGGAACAGGAGATTGGGATTAGTGTGGCGAGGACAATGAATTCAGAGATAATGCCCCTGATAAGGGCAGAATGTTTTGCTTCAGAGAGTGAAGGTTGGAGGGGACACAGCAAGGGTTGGAGTTGGGTTCGGGTTGACTGGGCTCAAATGAGTGGGGGAGTGTGGAGAACAAGGGATAGGGATAGAGAATGGTGGTGGAAGAAGATGAGTAGGACCCACTGACAGGATGGGAGGTCTCAGCCTTGCAGACAGAGCTAAAGTGGGTCCAGAGATGGCGGAAGGAGACAAAGAAGGAGAGGCTGGTTTTCGAGACGTGCTGAGCTGTGTTCCTGACTCTCTGTATTCTTTTTGTAGTCTCGGGCAGAGCATTATGAATAGCAACATAATCTGGACAATGCATCATTTTATCAGTAGCAGAAATCAGCTTTTATGAGTCATTGTGCCTCAGAAAGAAAGATTTTGCCCATTGCTTGCAGTGAAGAAAGTCCTATTTATATTAAGGATTTATCTCAAAAGGGTGCAACGCCAGTGGTAGAGTCAGTGTAACACACTCCAGCTATTAGTGTTTTAGTACGTTGCTTCAGTGCTGAGCATTGCCTCTCAGGAAGGTAATTTATCCTCGATAGGTGTGGTTGTTAGTATGTGTAGTGGAAAACGTTAAGTGTACATTCACCAGACTTGTTCTGGGGCTAGAGCAGGACAGGTTCCTTTGATTTGCACTCCTCAAATGCAGAAGATTAAGATGTGATCTATTGAGATATTTAAGAGAAAGGAGTGAAGTTGTTTCCTCTGGTTTTTGAACCCCGAACTAGAGCCTAAATGAAGCTGAACTATTTAAGGGAGGGGACAGAAAGCAGATCCTACAAATGTATTAGAAATATTAGGACTCTCTTCCCACAAATGGTGTTGAGGCAAGAGTCAAGATAAAAATTTCAAAACTGAAAATGACCAAATGTTACATGAAGAGCACTGAAGATAGATTGAAGCTACCCACTAGTGAAGTTGTAACTAAAATATGAGAAAATAAGAAAAGAGATGCAGGTGTAGGCCAGTGGTCACCTCAGGCCTGCCCCACCATTCAGTATGATTATGACAGATCTGTCACGGGCCTCATCAGTTCTTCTATGCCAGTTCCCCATTGCCCTTAATTCCCTAATCTTTCAAACAAATACCTACATGCTCTTTAAATATCCCAAATAATCCATCTTCCACAAGTGTGCAGGATAAGAATTCCAGAGCTTCTAGAAGTTGTTGCAGGTGTACAATTTTTAAATGACTGTCCCTTACTGTTGTAAATATACCTCTCATTTACATTTCTGTCACTGGAGAAAGCATCACAGTATCTATCCTGCTCTGCCCCTTGAGAATCTTCTGTTTTTCAATAAGATTGCACCTCATTTTCCAAGTTCCAGAGAATATAGAACTAATTTCTTTAGCTTTTCATGATGGGAAGAACTAATGGAAAAACTCCCACCCCTTTTCCCAAGATTCCACATTTCTAACTCGTAGCACTTTTTAAAGGAGTGAATAAATAGCAGGAAGTACTCAATCAGCCCTTTGATTAGATCATAACTAAGCTGATCTTAACTCCCCACACTCAATACTCCTCAATTTCTTTAACCAACAACTATCTGTCCATTTCAATCTTCATAGCGCTTTTGTCCCAAGCTTCCATAGCTTCCAAGGGCGATTTTTTTTCTGTCTCTCCTTGGGCTTCCAAACTAGCCTCACTCTATTTTTCACTTTGGACCAATTATCCTCGATCCCATATTCCAACCAGCATTCTCTCTAGCAGTACTAGAGATTGTTATTTGTTATTTTAAACACCTCAATCAGATAACTTTGGGCTTCCACTCCTTGTACAGACTCGTACAGCCAGATTGGGAACAGCTTCTTTCCAACTGTGATAAGACTGCTAAACGGATTCTGACCCAGATCTGGGCCGTACCTTCTAAATATCCGGACCTGTCTCTCGTTTTTTTTTGCACTAACTTACTTTCCCTTTTCTATGTTTTTATTTATGATGTATAATTTAAATTTTTATTATATTTACTATTGATTTGTACTCCAGGGAGCGCGAAGCGCAGAATCAAATATTGCTGTGATGATTGTACGCTCTAGTATCAATTGTTTGGCGACAATAAAGTAAAGTCCACAACATTTTTATCGGTTACCTCAGGGAAGTTTGGTATTAAAGGGTTGATAAAATGTCTAATTTGGAGATATCTAAAGAAATGAGTGTTGGGTAGGCCAAACTTTAGACAGATATTCAAAAGCTGTAAAGCGCTTGTCTATGAAAAGATCTTCAAAGCACCTAATGCCCTTTCTGTGCCAGTCTAGAAATGTTCAATCCTGCATAGAAGGCTGAAAAAGATGATTATGTAGAAAGAGAGAAACCATGAAGTCCATTATATTTTCTGAACTGAAGCACAAATATTAGAATTTCTTAACCTCCTTTTTAAAGTAGTCAATAATCAACATTGTAAATGGCATTACAGTAACAAGGAATTATAAGCGTCTTTTTGGAGAAAATTTCACTAATCTTTTAAATCATACAATACAGAGTTTAGCACAGTGGTCACCCTTGTCCATGTCTCTGATAGGTTGAATTGTTAAAATGTATATCCTTCCTAAATTTTTATACTTATTTCAATCTTTACCAATTTTTATTTCTAAAGCTTTTTTGACTCATTAGATTCTATTATTTCATCCTATCTATGGAAGGGCAAATGACCCAGACTAAATAAAGCTCACCTTCAAAAACCTAAAACGGTAGGTGGTATGGCCTTGCCCAATTTTTGTATATATTACTGGGCAGCCAACATATGTTGTCCTATCTTTTGGTCTTACTTTTATAATCAGTCTGACTGGCCAATATGAATGGCAATGGAGTTGAACTCCAATAAGAATCTCTGCATTTCCGCACTTCCTTGTCATTTGCCAAAATCAATGGTTAATCCAGTCATCAGACATACTCTGAGAATATGGGCTCAATAAGGAGTATTTTGATAGTTCATGAACTACATGCAAAGTAATTTACGTTCATGGGAAGAAAATGCTCCTTAAAAAGGGAGAAAAACACCTTAAACATGAGAGAGTTTGGAAATCCAAAGCAACACATACAAAATGCTGGATGCATCAATGGATCTGAATAGATAGTTGACGTTTCAGGCCAAGACCCTTCTTCAGGACTGAGAAGGAAGGGGGAAGGTGCCAGAATAAAAAGGAAGGGGGAGGGGAAGGAGGCTAGCTGGAAGGTGATAGGTGAAGCCAGGTGGGTGGGAAGTTTCATGGGCTGGAGAAGAAGGAATCTAATAGGAGAGGAGAGTGGACCATAGGAGAAATGGAAGGAGAAGGGGACCCGGGGGAAGTAATAGGGAAGTGAGAAGAAGTAAAAGGTCAGAGTGGGGAATAAAGGAAAGGGGGATGGTATTTGTTCACCGGAAGGAGAAATTGATATTCATGCCACCAGGTTGGAGGGTCCCAGACAGAATATAAGTTGGCCTCACCTTAGCACAAGAGGAGGCCATGACTGACATGTCAGAATGGGAATGGGAATAGGAATTTAAATGTCTGGCTGCCGGGAAGTCCTGCATGTGGCAGACGGTGTGGAAATGCTCAACCTCCACACCATCCGCCTTTCCCTCCCAAAGAAAATTCATGTAAAGTGACCTTGAGGAAGGCAGAGTTGAAAGCTAAACTGAACTGCAGTGATGCCTTCAAAGGACAGGTTTAAGCTCAGGACCAGGAGGAAATAAACAAGTCACGCATCTCTTCATTCAGAGATAACAAGCTTCACACAGATCTCTTTTCCCAGTAGGTTGTAAGCCTGTACTTAAAGGAAACCAGTTGGAATGCCTGGAAGTTTAAAATGAATGTTTACTGATTTCTTCATCGCCATCTCCCACTGCTGCTTCCAGCTTGATGAATGTGGCATGAAAGTAAAAGTACAACAAGCTGTGTTTAACCTACTGCAAAGACATCTGGAAGTCATTACAGCTCCCAACATCCATCTTGTTGCTGTTGGGTATGCTCAAGTCAGTGGTTTTAATGAAAATTACTGAACATATTGACAGCAGAGAATGCCTCCTCAATGACAAACTTTTCCAATTTAGAGAATAAGAGGCACTACACATCGGGGTTTACAACCCCAATCAATCTGTTTCACTTGGATTGCCTAGAGACTGTTGCAGATTTGGCAACCAAGAAAAAAATGGTTGATTAAAATGGGGCTGTAGTAAATTCCTTATACCTGCTTGCAGAAGTTAATTTTTGGATTGTTATCAGACTATTTAAACACAGTGTCCAAAATAAAGAGATTTGTAAAACATATTCTACAAATTTTGTTTCTTCCCAAATTCGATTCAAGTCATTCATGTTTGGCTATGGTCGGGCATCTGAACGTAGGCAATGGAAAAGATGGAAACAAAGTGTATGGCTGGTGTCACAATTTAAATGTAACCCCGCCACAAGTGATCATGAGTTTCTGATCGGCGGAAATAAACACATGGTTTGTCTGAGTGTAGAAAAGTAAAACAATTCACCCACAACCAGACTATGTTCTCCCTGTCTTCCTTTGAAGCACTGATTGAAAAAGACAAACAAAAAACAAGAATTCTATGAAAATATTTTAGGATAGTTCTCTCCTATAGCTTGCCATCAACTCAGATGTGTTCAGTCCCAAAGCCTTCCTTCAAATCTTCTTAGCCTGCCTTCCAACCTCATTCACTCTGCTCTGCCTCAAATACAGTGTCCTCCAACTCTATGGTCATACTCCTTTGTCTTTGACCTCACTTCTCATGAACCTTCCATCTTAGATATTACTGGTCTTTCATTGTTGCTTCATCAAATCCTTCTCAATGGCACTGTGGGAGTACGTTCACCAGAAGGGTTGCTGTGGCTCAAGAATCAGCTGAGCACAACCGTCTGAAGGGCAATTCAGGACAAGCTGTAAGGGCTGACCTCACCTGTGATAGAAAATGGAAAAAAAGTGCAGAATCCCATACAGGATTTTGTTAAATCCTCTCTGGTAGTTTTGCTAAAGGAATTTAGTATAAAAAGTATACCTATTAATACTTAATACAAAATATTGAGCACAGGAGATGTTATGTTGAAATTGTATAGGACATCGCTGAGGCATTATTTGTAGCATTGTGTGTAGTTTTGGACACCTATCTACAGGAAAAATATAAATAAGTTTAAAGGGGTACAGAGAAAATTTACAGGGATGTTGCTGTAACTCAAGAACCTGAGTTATAAGAAAAGATTGAATAGGTTGATGCACCATCAATAACTCTCGGAGACATGAGTTAAGGTAGGCTTTTATTGGCTGGAAGAAAGCACAAGCAGCAAGCAACCACCACACAACATCCTGGAGACTGAGGGAGGAGCAGTGCCTCCAATCGCCTTTATACCGGGGTCTGTGGGAGGAGCCACAGGAGCAGTCAGCAGGGGTCAGTGGGAGGAGCCACAGGAGCAGTCAGCAGGGTCTGTGGGAGGAGCCACAGGAGCAGTCAGCAGGGGTCTGTGGGAGGAGCCACAGGAGCAGTCAGCAGGGGTCAGTGGGAGGGGCCACAGGAGCAGTCAGCAGGGGTCTGTGGGAGGAGCCACAGGAGCAGTCAGCAGGGGTCTGTGGGAGGAGCCACAGGAGCAGTCAGCAGGGGGTCTGTGGGAGGAGCCACAGGAGCTGTCAGCAGGGGTCTGTGGGAGGAGCCACAGGAGCTGTCAGCAGGGGTCAGTGGGAGGAGCCACAGGAGCAGTCAGCAGGGGTCAGTGGGAGGAGCCACAGGAGCAGTCAGCAGGGGTCTGTGGGAGGAGCCACAGGAGCAGTCAGCAGGGGTTGGTGGGAGGAGCCACAGGAGCAGTCAGCAGGGGTCTGTGGGAGGAGCCACAGGAGCAGTCAGCAGGGGTCTGTGGGAGGAGCCACAGGAGCAGTCAGCAGGGGTCTGTGGGAGGAGCCACAGGAGCAGTCAGCAGGGGTCAGTGGGAGGAGCCACAGGAGCAGTCAGCAGGGGTCTGTGGGAGGAGCCACAGGAGCAGTCAGCAGGGGTTGGTGGGAGGAGCCACAGGAGCAGTCAGCAGGGGTCTGTGGGAGGAGCCACAGGAGCAGTCAGCAGGGGTCTGTGGGAGGAGCCACAGGAGCTGTCAGCAGGGGTCTGTGGGAGGAGCCACAGGAGCAGTCAGCAGGGGTCTGTGGGAGGAGCCACAGGAGCAGTCAGCAGGGGTCTGTGGGAGGAGCCACAGGAGCAGTCAGCAGGGGTCTGTGGGAGGAGCCACAGGAGCAGTCAGCAGGGGTCTGTGGGAGGAGCCACAGGAGCAGTCAGCAGGGGTCTGTGGGAGGAGCCACAGGAGCAGTCAGCAGGGGTCTGTGGGAGGAGCCACAGGAGCAGTCAGCAGGGGGTCTGTGGGAGGATCCACAGGAGCAGTCAGCAGGGGTCTGTGGGAGGAGCCACAGGAGCAGTCAGCAGGGGGGGGCGTGTCCAGACAGGTATATGTAGTTCACCACATAGGTTAGGCCTTTTTTCCTCGCGACGTAGAAGTTTGAGGGGAGATTTGACAGAGGTATGCAAAATTATGAGAGGTATAGATAGGGTAAATGCAAGCAGGCTTTTCCCACTGAGATTGGGTTGGACCACAATTAGAGGTCATGGGTTAAGCGTAAAAGGTTAGAATGTAAGGGGAACATGCAGGAAAATTTCTTCACTTAGAAGGTCATGACAGCATGGAATGAGCTGAAAGCACAAGTGGTGCATTTGAGCTTGATTTCAATATTTAAGGGATAGGTACATGAATGGTAGGAGTATAGAGGGTTATGGTCCGAGTGCAGGTCGATAGGAGTAGGCAGGTTAAATGGTTCCGCGTGGACTAGATGGGCCGAAGCTCCTGCTTCTGTGCTGTACTTTCTATCACCAGGATCATACAGCGTGGAAAAACCATGTACATGTCAGCATCAAATATAGTTTCTCTATATTTCAATTTTACTGTACCAACAGTCCCGTCAACTTCCTCTACTCACACACATTGGAAGCCATTTCCTTGGATAATCTACTCATGATGTGACAACAGAACCAGCTGAACATGACTGATCCATGAGCTCCTCCAATGCCCAAATCATGCAGACAATGAGATAATTTGACGAACCCCTGATGACCAAAGGAAGGACTCTGATTCCCTTTTGAATGTTATGCTTCTTCCATTTTGATCTGGAAATGCAATACACTCCTAATTCGATCACATATTGTGAAAACAAAAACACAAGAGATCCTGCAGATGCTGGAAATCCAGAGTACACACATGAAATGCTGGAGGAACTCAGCAGCTCAGACAATTCCTCCAACATTTTGTATGTCTTACTCTTGTGGAAACAAAGCAATGTATATTGGCAATTTTCAGGGTAGTCATGAGTGAGAATACCCTGTAGGTTTAGCCATCTCGGTAGAACCTCTAAGTAGCTGTCATCACAAGTAACTAAAATAACTGGGCCCAGATCACATGTGGTGTTATGACTCAAACATTCTTAGTATTTCACTTGTACACAAGGAGAACGACATTGCCCCTGTCACCAGCAATGTTCTGAAGCCAGGACAGAAAACTTGATAGTTTTATACAGTAGAGAATTGGCTTATCTGTTAGGGTTGGCTTACCAGTTACTTGGAGGTACCCTGAAATATTAGATGAACCGGCCAGCCATCCTGATCAGATTTTTGTGTAATATTGTGGAAGTTGCAGTAAGGCAAGGGTAGACTGGGGCAGTTGTCGTCAAGCGAGTCCTTTGCAGAGAGGCCGCTGGAGACACCTCTGCTTACTACAGATGAGACAGGCAGGCTTGACTGTAGCGATGTGAACTCAAGCCAAATGAGTGAGGCCTCTGTAGTGAGACTTTACTTGAAAGTTCTTCCTGAGGCATAGCATTCCATTACACAATAGAGGGTTCCAGAGGTAGATGAGGTAACAGAAGGATGTGAAACATAGTCAACAAGTAAGGCTCCATTTTCCTTACTAACTTCAAAATATCATGGGCTGTCCGCTTGTAGTTTGAATTGACTTTAACACCCTTATTATGAATAGTGTTTGATCTTGCAAATAAGGAATTCAACAAATACAATTTACCAAATGGTCAGTATGCATAACAGTTAAGACATTTCTGTAAAAAATAGCAAGTTTTCTGTCCTGCTTCAGAACAATGTTGGTGACAGGGGCCATGTCGTTCTCATAGAAACATAGAAAACCTACAGCATAATATGGGCCCTCTGGCCCACAAAGTTGTGCTGAATATGTCCCTACCTTAGAAATTACTAGACTTACCCATAGCCCTCTATTTTACGAAGCTCCATTCTCCTTTTGCATAAGTAAAATAAAAAGGATGTTTGAGTCGTAAGAGTGCGTGTGTTGGGGGCCCAGTTTATTTATTTTATTATCCGTGATGACAGTTACTTAGTTCCATGAGATGGCTAAACCTTGGCTTCGTTATACGGGAGGAACAACTTTAGCCCCGGTAACCGATTAGTCCTAATTCCTAGGTTGCTCATATTTGAGCAAGGGACTGAGTCCGGTGCTGGAACACAAATTTCCTCCTGCGTGGAGTAGTCAAGGTACGGCATCTGAGTCGCCGACACAGGAAAGCTGTAGCATTTTTATAAAGTCAAGGTTGCCATTGTCCTAGTTGGATTCCCGCATGTGAAGTTACCACAGGTCCGGGTTGGAGACCCGCACCAGGTGTTGCCATAGTGCGGGATGGAGTTTCGCTCGCACCAGGTGTTGTCATGGTCCAGGATGGAGTTTCACTCACTCGAGGTGTTGCCATAGTCCAGGATGGAGTTTCACTCGCTCGAGGTGTTGCCATAGTCCAGGATGGAGTTTCACTCACTCGAGGTGTTGTCATGGTCCAGGATGGAGTTTCACTCACTCGAGGTGTTGTCATGGTCCAGGATGGAGTTTCGCTCACTCGAGGTGTTGTCATGGTCCAGGATGGAGTTTCACTCACTCGAGGTGTTGTCATGGTCCAGGATGGAGTTTCGCTCACTCGAGGTGTTGTCATGGTCCAGGATGGAGTTTCCCTCACTCGAGGTGTTGCCATAGTCCAGGATGGAGTTTCGCTCACTCAAGGTGTTGTCATGGTCCAGGATGGAGTTTCCCTCACTCGAGGTGTTGCCATAGTCCAGGATGGAGTTTCGCTCACTCGAGGTGTTGTCACAGTCCAGGATGGAGTTTCACTCACTCGAGGTGTTGTCACGGTCCAGGATGGAGTTTCGCTCGCTCGAGGTGTTGTCACGGTCCAGGATGGAGTTTCACTCGCTCGAGGTGTTGTCACGGTCCAGGATGGAGTTTCGCTCGCTCGAGGTGTTGTCACGGTCCAGGATGGAGTTTCGCTCGCTCGAGGTGTTGTCACGGTCCAGGATGGAGTTTCGCTCGCTCGAGGTGTTGTCACGGTCCAGGATGGAGTTTCGCTCGCTCGAGGTGTTGTCACGGTGCAGGATGGAGTTTCGCTCGCTCGAGGTGTTGTCACGGTCCAGGATGGAGTTTCGCTCGCTCGAGGTGTTGTCACGGTGCAGGATGGAGTTTCGCTCGCTCGAGGTGTTGTCACGGTCCAGGATGGAGTTTCGCTCGCTCGAGGTGTTGTCACGGTGCAGGATGGAGTTTCGCTCGCTCGAGGTGTTGTCACGGTGCAGGATGGAGTTTTGCTCGCTCGAGGTGTTGTCACGGTGCAGGATGGAGTTTCGCTCGCTCGAGGTGTTGTCACGGTCCAGGATGGAGTTTCGCTCGCTCGAGGTGTTGTCACGGTGCAGGATGGAGTTTCGCTCGCTCGAGGTGTTGTCACGGTCCAGGATGGAGTTTCGCTCGCTCGAGGTGTTGTCACGGTCCAGGATGGAGTTTCGCTCGCTCGAGGTGTTGTCACGGTCCAGGATGGAGTTTCGCTCGCTCGAGGTGTTGTCACGGTCCAGGATGGAGTTTCGCTCGCTCGAGGTGTTGTCACGGTCCAGGATGGAGTTTCGCTCGCTCGAGGTGTTGTCACGGTCCAGGATGGAGTTTCGCTCGCTCGAGGTGTTGTCACGGTCCAGGATGGAGTTTCGCTCGCTCGAGGTGTTGTCACGGTCCAGGATGGAGTTTCGCTCGCTCGAGGTGTTGTCACGGTCCAGGATGGAGTTTCGCTCGCTCGAGGTGTTGTCACGGTCCAGGATGGAGTTTCGCTCGCTCGAGGTGTTGTCACGGTCCAGGATGGAATTTCGCTCGCTCGAGGTGTTGTCACGGTCCAGGATGGAATTTCGCTCACTCGAGGTGTTGTCACGGTCCAGGATGGAGTTTCGCTCACTCGAGGTGTTGTCACGGTCCAGGATGGAGTTTCGCTCACTCGAGGTGTTGTCACGGTCCAGGATGGAGTTTCGCTCACTCGAGGTGTTGTCACGGTCCAGGATGGAGTTTCGCTCACTCGAGGTGTTGTCACGGTCCAGGATGGAGTTTCGCTCACTCGAGGTGTTGTCACGGTCCAGGATGGAGTTTCGCTCACTCGAGGTGTTGTCACGGTCCAGGATGGAGTTTCACTCACTCGAGGTGTTGTCACGGTCCAGGATGGAGTTTCGCTCACTCGAGGTGTTGTCACGGTGCAGGATGGAGTTTCGCTCACTCGAGGTGTTGTCACGGTGCAGGATGGAGTTTCGCTCACTCGAGGTGTTGTCACGGTGCAGGATGGAGTTTCGCTCACTCGAGGTGTTGTCACGGTGCAGGATGGAGTTTCGCTCACTCGAGGTGTTGTCACGGTCCAGGATGGAGTTTCGCTCACTCGAGGTGTTGTCACGGTCCAGGATGGAGTTTCGCTCACTCGAGGTGTTGTCATGGTCCAGGATGGAGTTTCGCTCACTCGAGGTGTTGTCATAGTCCCGGATGGAGTTTCGCTCTCTCGTGGTGTTGCCATGGGTCTGGGTTGGAGGTG